>NW_022681457.1:113353081-113628081 GCF_009764315.1 Trachypithecus francoisi
GGTTATCCTGGCTCGTCTGTTTGATGTCTGCGTACGTGCTGTAGTGACCCCTCGGTGACCTGGGATGAAATGCTCATTTGCTCAGGGTGATTCTTTTTTTTTTTGAGGCGGAGTCTCGCTCTGTCTCCCGGACTGGAGTGCAGTGGCCGGATCTCAGCTCACTGCAAGCTCCGCCTCCCGGGTTTACGCCATTCTCCTGCCTCAGCCTCCCGAGTAGCTGGGACTACAGGCGCCCGCCACCTCGCCCAGCTAGTTTTTGTATTTTTAGTAGAGACGGGGTTTCACCGTGTTAGCCAGGATGGTCTCGATCTCCTGACCTCGTGATCCACCCGTCTCGGCCTCCCAAAGTGCTGGGATTACAGGCTTGAGCCACCGCGCCCGGCCTGCTCAGGGTGATTCTTGTGGTGTTCAGTCAAGAGCACTGCCACCCATCACAGACACCTGCTCCCATGGGAGAGCAAACACATTTGAGAGTCACTGGTTGGAGTCCCTGCCAGATCTCTTCTTGGGAGCCTTAAAGATTAAAAACAGACAGGCAAAAACTGGGAAACGCAATTTTCTATGACTTTCTCATTTCTTTTTCAGAGTTCTCACCTTATGGTTTGATTATGGTCACTGGCCAGATGTCAATGAGGCCTTAGTGGAGGGGGTGAAAGCCATCCAGATTGATACCTGGCTACAGGTGAGGACACTTGGTTACAGGTAAGGGTGGCCCCGATTCTCTCTTCTGGAGGGGGTGAGCCATCCAGATTGATACCTGGCTACAGGTGAGGACACTTGGTTACAGGTAAGGGTGGCCCCGATTCTCTCTTCTGGAGGGGGTGAGCCATCCAGATTGATACCTGGCTACAGGTGAGGATACTTGGTTATAGGTGAAGGTGGCTCCAAGTCTGTCTCCTGTGTGTCTCCTCACACAAGCATGCTCTGTTCAGCGTTGCAAGGCAGCATGTGTTAATACAGTGCTAAGGAAGTAGGGCTCAGTCCCAGGGTCAAGGGTCCATATTTTCTTTATTTTCTTTTAGAAACTAAAGGGAAGGGAATGAACCATTTCAGAGTGTCAACCAAAACAAGTGACAATAATTGATCTTTGCCTAGAAGAATAACTAGTTGTTTCAAGTCTCATATGCTACATACTGTGTCTTTTTGAATACCAGGTTATACCTCAGCTCATTGCAAGAATTGATACTCCAAGACCCTTGGTGGGACGTCTCATTCACCAGCTTCTCACAGACATTGGTCGGTACCACCCCCAGGTACGTGGAGACCCTGAGCAGTTTCTCTTCTAACCACTGGTTTGGTGGTCAGCCTTTCCAAAAGCTACCCTGGAGACACAAGCACAGGAACTAGGAGTCATGTGTTCCATCCTGGCCCAGGAGGGTCTGTCCAGCCAGCTGTCCCAGAGGGCCCGGGAGCCTTGCTGAAAAGAAAGCATTCCCTCCAAGACTGAGTTAGCCCCTTCCTGGTAGCCTCAAGCAGATGTTAATGCCACACTCACCACTTGTTTTGTCATTCTCCTTAAAATTCACACCAGCTCTCCCCCAACCCACATTCCTTTATAGATGTTCCTTCTGTCTTTCCCTCAGGCCCTCATCTACCCCCTGACAGTGGCTTCTAAGTCTACCACGACAGCCCGGCACAACGCAGCCAACAAGATTCTGAAGAACATGTGTGAGCACAGCAATACCCTGGTCCAGCAGGCCATGATGGTGAGTTGGAGCCACTGTGGGGTTCCACAGACCCTGGTCACCTAGCTGGTGGGTGCAAGTGGGATTGTTTTTCTTCCTCACATTGGTGCTGTGCACTCCCTTTGACTGCCGGAAAGAGTACCTCCTGTGTCTCCAAAACAGACCTTTCTGAGGTTAGCTGATTCTTGGTGCTTCTCTCCTTCTTCTCTTGGCTTCAGGTGAGCGAGGAGCTGATCCGAGTGGCCATCCTGTGGCATGAGATGTGGCACGAAGGCCTGGAAGAGGCATCTCGTTTGTACTTTGGGGAGAGGAACGTGAAAGGCATGTTTGAGGTGCTGGAGCCCTTGCATGCTATGATGGAACGGGGCCCCCAGACTCTGAAGGAGACATCCTTTAATCAGGTACGGGGTAAAAAACACGGAAGGACATAACCCTGTGGAAACATTCTGCCACTAAAAAAAATGAAATGAGAAAAGTTTTACAAAATGAAAGGACATGACCCAAGGCCTTTGTCAGACTAATAAAACGAGCTCTGATGGAGGTCACAGAGCATAAAACACCAGAAATTAGTTACAGGGACCCTCCTGAATTTTAACTGGAAAAGCCCAAGATTTCTCAAGAGGTCATCTCGTCTCTCCTCTCACCCTTCCCTGTAAGCCATGCTGCTGGTTTGGGAGCTCCAGGGTTGGAGGCCTGCACCTCTGCTCTCGCTTTCTCCAGCCCCCTGCCAGTGTTTTCAGTCCACAGCGGGCTCCTGAGGAATGTCTGCAGTCAGCCTGGGGATTTTGCCTCCTGGCTTGGTTGAAACTTTAACCACTTGAAAATGTACCTGCTTTCTCTCTCAGGCCTATGGTCGAGATTTAATGGAGGCCCAAGAGTGGTGCAGGAAGTACATGAAATCAGGGAATGTCAAGGACCTCACTCAAGCCTGGGACCTCTATTATCATGTGTTCCGACGAATCTCAAAGCAGCTGCCTCAGGTGGGAGCTCCTGGCAGGGTTAACTGTCATTATAGTCCTTTCTGTTTTACTGTCTATGAATGTTCTGACACTCATTCCAAAGCATCTGGTTTTACTTCTGCTTTGGGACAAGTAATTGTTATTAGCAATCCACTGAAAAATAGTTAAATTGCATTTAAATTCCTCCCTGGAGGCAGAACACTAAATCCTTTGGTAATTATTCACAGCTCACATCCTTAGAGCTGCAATATGTTTCCCCAAAACTTCTGATGTGCCGGGACCTTGAATTGGCTGTGCCAGGAACATATGACCCCAACCAGCCAATCATTCGCATTCAGTCCATAGCACCGTCTTTGCAAGTCATCACATCCAAGCAGAGGCCCCGGAAATTGACACTTATGGGTAAGGACCATTGTGCACTTCTGTCACCCGCTTCTCCCTCCTACCCTGGCTGAGACCCCTTCCCTCTTCTGAAATTACTGCTTGCCATTCCCACTACTCACCTATCATAGCTACATCTTTCCCATGCTCATTGAAAGGAAAATAGAAGACAAGCAAATTTCTTATTATGTCCTCAGGACTTAGTTCATTCATGTAGTTGGGCTTATGTCAAGCATGATCACACACAAAGGGAATGACAAAAGCATACAAGGCAGAGAAGTAACAGTGGAAGGCAGGTGTTGGGGACTGATGAGGCCAGGAAGGAGGCAGCTGGGTGCAAGAGGGGAATTTGCTAGCTCCTCTGAAAAGGGGGCTTCTGGCTCTTGAATTTTTTTTTTTTTTTTTACCATCATAGCCTCTGTGGTAAATGACTGTGTAAAATGAACAAGTGGATTCTCACAGTGAGATTTGTTAAGCAAGTGGCCTCTGGAATTTCCCTTGGGGTAGAGTGTTACTTATGGGGGATGTTTTAGGGAGGCCTGAGTGCTGTGGTGGCACTTTGAGGCCTCTCGCTGTTTGTTTGTTTGTTTTTCAGACAGTTTTGCACTTGTTGCCCAGGCTGGAGTACAATGGTACAATCTTGGCTCACTGCAACCCCCACCTCCCAGGTTCAAGTGAGTCTCCTGCCTCAGCCTCCTGAGTAGCTGGGATTACAGGCATGTGCCACCACGCCTGGCTGATTTTTTTACTTTTAGTAGAGTTGGGGTTTCACCATGTTGGCCAGGCTGGTCTTGAACTCCGGACCTCAAGTGATCCGCCTGCCTCGGCCTCCCAAAGTGCTGGGATTACAGGTGTGAGCCACCGTGCCCGGCTGCCTCTCACTTCTCTCCCCCTGACAAGACAGAGACTCATTCTGTTGCCCAGGCTGGAGTGAAGTGGTATGCTCTCAGCTCACTGCAACCTCCACCTCCTGAGTTCAAGCAATTCTCGTGCCTCAGCCTCCCTAATAGCTGGGATTACAGGCGCACGCCACACACTCAGCTAATTTTTATATTTTTAGTAGAGATGGGGTTTCACCACGTTGGTCAGGCTGGTCTCAAACTCCCGACCTGAGGTGATCTGCCCAGCTCAGCCTCCCAAAGTGTTAGGATTACAGGTGTGAGCCACCGCACTCGGCCTCACCTCTCGATCTTAATAATGCTAATGTTTCTTAAATGCAGTGATTATTCGCCAACACCAATTAATCATGGTCCACAGGTGATTGTCTCTGCATGGGCTGTTGTCTTCTGATACCAAAATGTGGGTCAGGCTGGTTCTTGGGGAGTTTAATTAAAGAAAGTTTAAGAAAGGAATTGTTTCCAGAGTTGTGAACAAAGCTAACAGAATCAACAAGGAGTGCTAATGAACAAGTACAAGTGAGAAATTGTTACTCAGCCCTCACCCCCACACTCCAGAACTGGAAGAACAAGGAGCCCAGCAAGAACCATCACTGCGCCGGAGAGGCCATCTAGCAGAGTCTGTGGCCCAGAGGGAGTGGTGTGGCGGCTTCTAGAACTGGGGCCAGGCTGGTGGTGGGGGGCACATATCCTGACCTCTCCTTCTACCCATCCTTTGACCTCTTGCCAGTGCCCCTCTACCATTGGCCATGCCCAAGTGGGATCCCAGGTGATGCAGCCTGTAGGAGTCAGGCTTCTCAGAACAGAGGACAGAGTGGGTCACAAAGCAGGAATGATCATTTCCGTGCCTAACCATTCCTGGTCCTCAAAAACAGGTTTGGTTTGGTTTGGTTTTAATTTGAACAACATTGGTCATTGAGAACCATAAAAGGCAAAGCCACTCTTTTCATCAATTCTAAGGATTGTTTTTTCTTTTTGTGAGGAACGTGTGATTAAGTAAGGCATATGTAGTCTGTGGGATCCTTGCATGCAGTGGTGCTCTTAGCTGAAGAGCTGAGGACCGCTGATGTACACTTGCCGCTCCCACTGTTCCTTACAGGCAGCAACGGGCATGAGTTTGTTTTCCTTCTAAAAGGCCATGAAGATCTGCGCCAGGATGAGCGTGTGATGCAGCTCTTCGGCCTGGTTAACACCCTTCTGGCCAATGACCCAACATCTCTTCGGAAAAACCTCAGGTATTCAGAAACCCTGAAATGGCAACAATTTGAGAAGTCTTCCGGTTTTCTCCTACATTTGTCTCATGTAGTCATGTATTATACCTTAACAAAAAAACTAAAATTAGGGAGCCAGGCACTTTAATTCCTGCCTATAGTCCCAGAAACTCCAGAGGTTGAGGCAGGGGTGTGACTTGAGCCCAGGAGTTCAAGGCTGCAGTGAGCTGTGATTGCAGCACTGCACTCCAGCCTGGGTAATAGAGCAAGACTGTCTCTTTAGAAGAAGAAGGCTGGGCACAGTGACTCACACCTATAATCCTAATATTTTGTGATTCCGAGGTAGGAGGATCACTTGAGCCCAGGAATTCAAGACCAGCCTAAGCAACATAGACCCCATCACTATTTATTTAAAAAAATTAAAAGGTGACCAGGCACAGTGGCTCACGCCTATAATCCCAGCACTTTGGGAGGCCCAGGCGGGTGCATCACTTGAGGTCAGGAGTTTGAGACCAGCCTGGCCAACATAGTGAAACCCTGTCTCTACTAAAAATACAAAAATTAGCTGGGCGTGGTGGCGGCCACCTGTAATCCCAGCTACTCAGGAGGATGAGGCATGAGAATTGCTTGAACCCGGGAGGCAGAGGTTGCAGTGAGCCAAGATCGCACCATTGTACTCCAGCCTGGGCAACAAGAGTGAAACTCCATCTCAAAAATAAATTAATTAAAGTAAGAAAAAAAAATTAAGTGGCCAGGCATTGTGGCTCACATGTAATCCCAGTACTTTGGAAGACTACAGCAGGAGGATTGCTTGAGACCAGGAGTTCAAGACCATCCTGGACAACAAAGTGAGACCCTGTCTCTACAAAAAATAAAAAAATCAGCTGGGCATGGTGGCTCACGTCTGTCGTCCCAGTTACTTGGGAGATGGAGGCGGAAGAATCATCTGAGCCCAGGAGGTCAAGACTGTCGTGAGCCAAGGTTGTGCCTCTACACTCCAGCCTGGGCAGCAGAGCAAGACCCTTTCTCTCAAGAAATTTAAAAATAAAAATAGGCTGGGCACAGTGACTCACACCTGTAATCCCTGTCCCTACAAAAAAAAAAAAAATTAAAATTAGCTGGGCACAGTGTAGTCCTATCTACTCAGGGGTCTGAGGCAGGAGAATCACTTAAGCCCAGGAGGTCGAGGCTACAGTGAGCTGTGATGGTGCAACTGTGCTCCAGCCTAGGTAAGAGCGAGACCCTGTCTCAAAAAGTAAATTTTTAAAAAATGTTTTAAAAATGAAAAATTAGGCCGGGCGTGGTGGCTCAAGCCTGTAATCCCAGCACTTTGGGAGGCCGAGACGGGCGGATCACAAGGTCAGGAGATCGAGACCATCCTGGCTAATACGGTGAAACCCCGTCTCTACTAAAGAATACAAAAAGCTAGCCGGGCGACGAGGCGGGCACCTGTAGTCCCAGCTACTTGGGAGGCGGAGGCAGGAGAATGGCGTAAACCCGGGAGGCGGAGCTTGCAGTGAGCTGAGATCCGGCCACCGCACTCCAGCCTGGGCGACAGAGCCAGACTCCGTCTCAAAAAAAAAAAAAAAAAAAAAGAAAAATTAAGTTATAAAATTGTGTAACTTAATTTGTAACCAAGTTCTTCCAGAGTTTTTAGGGTATTCTCATTGGGAAATGCCTTTAACAACCTCCAAAGAATCCAGCAGGGAGCAATCTGTGGCACGTAGACAGGAGAGTCTGCAGATGGGATGGGTCTCACCCCTTGTGGGATGAAAGCTAAACCTTTCCCATCGTCCGTACTCTGGCACTCCTCTTCCTGTTAAGACCATGAGAATTCACTTGAGAGGCACTTTAGTCACTTGATTGTTCCCCCAAAGCCACGAGTTGGGCAGGTTGAAGAGACCCATGTTGCTTTCACTGCACCATCAGTGCACTGTCTTTCTGTGATGCCTTACTCTTCACAAAGCATCCCTCAACACACACCACACCAGCCTGGTGCAGCGGGGGCTCATTAAAAATAGTCAGGGCCGGACGCAGTGGCTCATGCCTGCAATCCCGGCACTTTGGGAGGCTGAGGCAGGCAGATTACGAGGTCAAGAGATTGAGACCATCCTGGCCAACATGGTGAAATCCCTTCTCTACCAAAAATAAAAAAATTAGCTGGGCATGGTGGCATGTGCCTGTAGTCCCAGCTACTCGGGAGGCTGAGGCAGGAGAATCGCTTGAACCCAGGAGGCGGAGATTGCAGTGAGCCAAGATTGCGCCACTGCACTCCAGCCTGGGCGACAGAGTGAGACTCGGTCTCAAAAAAGAAAAAAAAAAATAGTCTGCCTGTGTCCTGAGCTGAACAAGGTTATACTCTCTTTACAGTACACTAACCTTGCTTTTCTGTGGGCGCCAGCATCCAGAGATATGCCGTCATCCCTTTATCGACCAACTCGGGCCTCATTGGCTGGGTGCCCCATTGTGACACACTGCACGCTCTCATCCGGGACTACAGGGAGAAGAAGAAGATCCTTCTCAACATCGAGCATCGCATCATGTTGCGGGTATGTGATGTGGCCACGAGAGCCAGTACCCCTTCCATAGAAAAGAATCTCTGTAGTGCTGCTCTTCTCATTCCTCTCTGTATGTCTGTCACTGAAAAATCTCTTTGAGAGAATCAGATTTGAAGAAGGTTTAATAAAGTGAGTCCTCGGCCGGGCGCGGTGGCTCAAGCCTGTAATCCCAGCACTTTGGGAGGCCGAGACGGGCGGATCACGAGGTCAGGAGATCAAGACCATCCTGGCTAACCCGGTGAAACCCCGTCTCTACTAAAAAATACAAAAAACTAGCCGGGCGACGTGGCGGGCGCCTGTAGTCCCAGCTACTCGGGAGGCTGAGGCAGGAGAATGGCGTAAACCCGGGAGGCGGAGCTTGCAGTGAGCTGAGATCCGGCCACTGCACTCCAGCCTGGGCAACAGAGCCAGACTCCGTCTCAAAAGAAATAAAAAAATAAAAAAAAATAAAGTGAGTCCTAAAGCAGATAACCTTCTAAGAAACTGAAGGACCCGAGGCCGGGCGCAGTGGCTCAAGCCTGTAATCCCAGCACTTTGGGAGGCCGAAACGGGCGGATCACGAGGTCAGGAGATCGAGACCATCCTGGCTAACACGGTGAAACCTCGTCTCTACTAAAAAATACAAAAAGCTAGCCGGGCGAGGTGGCGGGCGCCTGTAGTCCCAGCTACTCGGGAGGCTGAGGCAGGAGAATGGCGTAAACCTGGGAGGCGGAGCTTGCAGTGAGCTGAGATCTGGCCACTGCACTCCAGCCCGGGTGACAGAGCGAGACTCCGTCTCAAGAAAAAAAAAAAAAAAGAAACTGAAGGACCCTTAAGCTGAGAAACTGTTTTCACCATCCTAGGGAAGACTAGACAGATAAATATTCGGCACCATGTATTTACTAATGTATACAAAGCACTGGCCGTATGGAGAAATAATGTTTAGTAGATGTGTAAGTAATAAGAAAGAGAATTGCTTGTTGAACAGTTGCTTGAAACCTCCAGTACTCTCATCTGCACAGAAGGCCTATACTGAGGTGAGGTCTCATGTTTTTCCCTTATGCCTTGAGGTTCCAGTGGTCATCAGGTTAGAGTGGTCACTTCATTTCTCCTTTTGCCACGTTCTTATTTCCCTTTTCCTTTGGCTGTGATGGGGAAGTTAGAACTCAGCTCTGCCTGGACCCCAAGACTTGTTTCTTCCTGGATTCAAACTACATGTTTTAGGCTGCTCTCTTACTGAACAGTTGTGTCCTGATGCAGATGGCTCCGGACTATGACCACTTGACTCTGATGCAGAAGGTGGAGGTGTTTGAGCATGCCGTCAATAATACAGCTGGGGACGACCTGGCCAAGCTGCTGTGGCTGAAAAGCCCCAGCTCTGAGGTAGGCCACTGGGGCCCTGCAGACCTGCGCTCTCCCGCATCCCCCACTCACAATAGGATGGCCCTTCTGTCTGTGCCTGCGCACACAGTGGCTCTTCTTTGCGGTGATTGGCTGTAGAGCATGTCCAGACTTTTCTAACAAAAATGGGTGAGCAAGACAAGTTCACAGAGTTAGAATGAGTAGTTTCATATTTCTCCAGAACTCTTTATATATTAAAGAATTAAAGATAGTTGTCTTTTTTATATATATTACAAATTTCCTATTAACTTAGTTTTTAAATGTTGCTAATTTTTGATTTGGTTTGGTTTGGTTTGGTTTTTGATACACAGTCAGCCCTCTATATCCGTAGCTTCTGCATCTGTGGATTCAGCCAACTGTGGATAGAATATTAAATATATATATATATATAAAATAATAAGAAATGTAAATTTTTAAAAATATAGTAGAATGACTATTTACATTGTATAGCATTCGCATTGTATTAGGTATTATATGTACTCAAGATGATTTGAAGTATAAAGGAGGTTGTGCATAGGTTACATACAATACTGTGCCATTTTATTAAAAAATTGTTTTTGGCTGGGTGCAGTGGCTCACACTTGTAATCCCAGCACTTTGGGAGGCCAAGGCAGGAGGATCACTTGAGCCCAGGAGTTCAATACCAGCCTGGGCAACATAGTGAGACTCCATCTCTTTTTTTTTTTTTTCCCCACCCAGGCTGGAGTGCCAATGGCAAGATCTCAGCTCACTGCAACCTCTGCCCCCTGGGTTCAAGCGATTCTCCTGCCTCAGCTTCCAAGTAGCTGGGATTACAGGCACATATCACCATGTAGGTTTAATTTTTGTATTCTTAGTAGAGACAAGGTTTCACCATGTTCAGTCTAGTCTCAAACTCCTGACCTCAAGTGATCCACCCACCTTAGCCTCCCAAAGTGCTGAGATTACAGGTATGAGCCACCACACCTGGCCTGTGAGACCCCCATTTCTACAAAAAAATTAGCCAGGCATGGTGGTACATACCTGTAAGCCCAGCTACTTGGAAGGATCATTTGAGCCTAGGAGAATGAGGCTGCAGTGAGCCTTATCATGCCACTGCACTCCATCCTGAGTGACAGAACGAGACCTTGTCTCAAAAAAAAGCAGTAATTTTTTTTTTTTTTTTTTTAAGAGACAAAAGTCTCACTCACTGTGTCACCCAGCCTGGTCTTGAACTCCTGGGCTCAAGCGATCCTCCTGCCTTGGCCTCCTGAAGTGCTGGGATTAGAGGCATGAGCCACCACACCCAGCCTACACCATTTTATATAAGGCACTTGAGTATTGCAGATTTTGGTATCCGATGGGGGCCCTAGACCCTATCCTTTATGGATACTTAGAGACGACTGTACAAGCATTTTTAAAAGTTAGAAGTTACCAAATTTTTAATCCTTTAAAGTTTCTTCCTTTGGTTTGTTTTTGTGTGGTTGGTTGGTTTGTGTGTTTTTTTGGGTTTTTTTTTTTTTTTTTGATACAGGGTCTTGCTCTGTCACCCAGGCTGGAGTGCAGTGGCGCAGTCTCAGCTCATTGCATACTCTGTCTCCCAGGTTGAAGTGATTCTCCTGCCTCAGCCTCCAGAGTAGCTGGAATTACTACTCTGTAGTAGTAGGTGGAACAGGCGTGTGCCACCATGCCCGGCTAACTTTTCTTTTTTTTGAGATGGAATCTCGCTCTGTCACCCAGGCTGGAGTGCAGTGGCCCAATCTCTGCAAGCTCTGCCTCCCAGGTTCACACCAGCCTCCTGCCTCAGTCTCCCAAGTAGTTGGGACTACAGGCGCCCACTACCGTGCCCAACTAATTTTTTGGGGGTTTTTTTTGTATTTTTAGTAGAGATGGGGTTTCACTGTATTAGCCAGGATGGTCTCGATCTCCTGACCTTGTGATCCATCCGCCTTAGCCTCCCAAAGTGCTGGGATTATAGGTGACAGCCACCGTGCCCGGCCACTCTTTTGTATTTTTAGTAGAGACAGGGTTTCACCATGTTGGCCAGGCTGGTCTTGAACTCCTAGCCTCAAGTGATTCGCCCTTCTCAGCCTCCCAAAGTGCTGGGATTACAGGCATGAGCCATGGCACCTGGCCTCTTCCTTTGGTTTTATATTTAGAAAGGCCCTCTCCACCTTGAGGTTATTTTTTAACCTATATTTTTTTACACTAGTTACAGGGTTTTTTTACATTTAAGTTCTAACCCAAGCCAGACACTATGGTGCACACCTGTAGTCCCAGCTACTTGGGAGGCTGAGGCAGGAGGATTGCTTGAGTCCAGGAGTTCAAGGCTGTAGCACATTAAGACCACACCTCTGGACTGGGTGCAGTGGCTCATGTCTATATTCCCAACACTTTGGGAGGCTAAGGTAGGCGGAATGCTTGAGGCTCAGGCATTTGAGACCAGCCTGGGTAATGTCGCAAAACCCCATCTCTACAAAATATAAAAAAGTAGCCGGGTATGATGGCGCTTGCCCATTGTCCCAGCTAGTTAGGAGGCTGTGGCGGGAGGGTCACTTGAGCCCGGGAGGCAGGGGTTGCAGTGAGCTGAGATTATGCCACTGCACAATCTGTCACTCAGCCTGAGTGACAGAGCCAGACCCTGTCTCAAAAAAAAAAAAGAAAAAGACCACACTTACGAAAAGCCATTATACTCCAGCCTGGGTAATATAGTGAGACCCTGTCTTTTGAAAAAAAAAAAAGGCCAGGCACAGTGGTTCACACCTGTAATCCCAGCACTTTGGGAGGCCAAGGCGGGTGGATCACAAGGTCAGGAGTTCGAGACCAGCCTGACCAACATGGTGAAACCCTGTCTCTACTAAAAACACAAAAATTAGCTGGGCATGGTGGCGCATGCCTGTTATCCCAGCTACTCAGGAGGCTGAGGCAGGAGAATCGCTTGAACTGGGGAGGTGGAGGTTGCAGTGAGCCAAGATCGTGCCATTGTACTCCAGCCTGGGCAATAGAGCAAGACTCTGTCAAAAAAAAATCTTAACTAAGTTTGAAATTTATTTTAAGATTAAGGTGTAACTTTATTTTTTTAAAGATGACTAGCCAGGACAACACTGTTGGCCAAATAATTCATCCTTTCCCTGCTATTTAGAAGATTTTGTTTTTATTGAACACTGAATTTTTTTTATTTTATTTTATTTTTTGAGACAGAGTTTCACTCTTGTTGCCCAGGCTGGAGTGCAGTGGCATGATTTTGGCTCACTGCAACCTCTACCCCTCAGGTTCAGTGATTCCCCTGCCTCAGCCTCCTGAGTAGCTGGGATTACAGGCCTGTGCCACCACACCTGGCTAATTTTTGTATTTTTAGTAGAAATGGGATTTCACCATGTTGGTCAGGCTGGTTTCAAACTCCTGATCTCAGGTGATCCACCCACCTCAGCCTCCCAAAGTACTGGGATTACAGGCATGAGCCACCACACCCAGCCCAAACACTAAATTATTGTGTGTCGTTGGATTTCTTTCTAGGACTCCTCTTCTGTTTCATTGCTCTTTCTGCCTGTTTCTCAAGTTCCATGGTGTTAATACAAGTCCCTTCTCAGGGGCTATTGTCATCTATTTTTTTTCTTGATGCTGTTACATCTTTATACTCATAAGGGGATATTCTTAAACTGATATTTTTCATTTACTCAGATCTTTAAGTCTTACACATTTCTAATTAAAGTTTAATCTAAGGCATAGTTCATTGTTAGAATTGTGAATGAGGTTTTTGTAATGTTATACATTCTAACCAGTTATTAATGAACTGTAAGAAAACAACTGATTAGGCCAGGCGCAGTGGCTCAGGCCTGTAATCCCAGCACTTTGGGAGGCTGAGGCAAGTGGATCACTTGAGGTTCGGAGCTCAAGACCAGTCTGGCCAACATAGTGAAACTCCGTCTGTCTCTACTGAAACTACAAAAATTAGCTGGGAGTGATGGCAGGTGCCTGTAATCTCAGCTACTCAGGAGGCTAAGACATGAGAATCACTTGAACCCGGGAGGTAGAGTTTACAGTGAGCCAAGATAACACCACTGCCTTCCAGCCTAGGTGACAAAGCGAGACTCGGTCTCCAAAAACAAACAAAAGACAGCTTATTAGAGTATAATTATGTTGAAATTAAAGTTTCCAGAGCCTTGCTTCACATGCACTCCTGTGTTCTAGGTGTGGTTTGACCGAAGAACCAATTATACCCGTTCTTTAGCGGTCATGTCAATGGTTGGGTATATTTTAGGCCTGGGAGATAGGTGAGTAATTTAATTTGGTTTTTTTAGTCTTCTTTATCCCATTGTAGTTTTCCTAAATGGTTTCATTTGGCTTTCCAATTAAATATATGGCTCTTTGGTAAATAAATATTGGTATTGTGTATGTAAGGTCTCTTTTACAACATTAGCCTTAGTTCCCTATTGATTGTGATGCCATCAGAAGAATGCATCAAACTAAAGAAAAGGAAAAATAGTTCAAGCTGGATGCAGTGGCTCATGCCTATCATCCTGGGAGGCCAGGGCGAGAAGATCACTTGAGCCATGAGTTTGAGACCAACTCGGGCAATAGCAAGAGCCCATCTCAATAAAGCCCCACATAGTTCAAGGATACTACTTTCTCCTTAGTTTGGCTTGATGTATTAAAAGCAGTATTTCAGGGCTGGCTCATGCCTATAATTCCAGCACTTTGGGAGGCTGAGGTGGGAGGATCACTTGAGTCTAGGAATTTGAGACCAGCCTGGGCAACACAGCAAGATCCCATCTCTACAAAAAATGAAATAATTAGCCAAGTATGGTGGCATGCACCTGCCGTCCCAGCTCTTTGGGTGGCTGAGGTAGGAGGATCACTTAAGCCCAGAAGGTCAAGGCTGCAGTGAGCCATGATTGCACCACTGCATTCCATCCTGGTCAACAGAGTAAAACTCTGTCTGGAAAAAAAAAAAAAAAAAGTAAATCATATTGATTTTATTCAATAAACATTTGTCAGTCACCACTGTGCTAAGATAAATCTTTTTATTTCTATAATTGAAACCAACCAAACTAGATCCTTCGATATTTTTGCATAATAAGTTTTGTCCAAATGTACTGATTGAAAATGTAATTTAGGAATGTTCAGAAATGGACTTACAAGAATGTAAAAAAGACTGGTTCTCTGATGTCTACTGTTTTTCTCCTGGAATCATGTCTCATGCAACTATTTGAGAGTAAAAATAATTTTATCCCACAAAAATAGTAGATTTTTGTTTTTAAAAATCTAGCAGAATATCTGTTGATAAAAGCCAGTTGGTTGCCGGGATTGGCTCAGGGACTTAAGGAGACAAGATCCTATTACAGCTGCTCAGTAAAAATGATAGAGTCTTGTCACCAGAAGGTGCCAGTGCTGCCAGAAATGACTTATTAGGTCACCAGAGACCTCAGAAGAGCACAGTATCTCAGTACAGTGGGACACCCTGTGATTCACACACACACCCACATTTCAGCAGGAGTTGGCAAACTGTTTCTGTAAAGGACCAGTTAAGTTGTTTTAGGCTTTGTGGACCCTTTGGCCTCTCTCACAACTACTCAGCTCTGCTGTCGTAGCACGGAAGCAGCCTGGAACAGTACCTAAATGAGGGAGCATGCTGTGTTCCAGTAAAACTGGACTTGCAGAAAAGTGGAGGTGGAGGAACTGGATTGGCTGAGGGCTATTGTTTACCAACTCCTAGCTTATGGTATCATGTACTTATTGATTTTTTTCATCCGTGCTCTCTGTTGATCCCTCCCTGATCTCTTTTTTGTTTCTCAGACACCCATCCAACCTGATGCTGGACCGTCTGAGTGGGAAGATCCTGCACATTGACTTTGGGGACTGCTTTGAGGTGAACACATGTTCTAGAACCCCACCCTCATCTTCCCGGGTGATCACTTTTCCCCCTCCTCTGACACTTTAGGCAGACTTAAGCCCAAACTGCCTTACTCTTAACCCCTGCTGTCCCTACCAAGGCCGTAGTTAAGTCAGTGTAAGAAATGAAATCTGGGCTCTTAGTTGGACTGTAACCCCCTTGGAGCAAGGGCTGCTGTTCACATGCCCTCTGAGTGGAGGAGGCCCCCATCCTGCATACCACCTGTTGCCCAAGGGCCTGGACACAATGCAGATTTGTCTTTTTTCCTTTTTGTTTTCTCTTCTTTTCTGTTGTTTCTTGTTTTTTAAGTTGTCTTTCAAATCCCTATGACAAGTCCTCTCACTAAACCCAAGCGGCTTCATTTCTCTGCTCTAATTAAAACCTGCAGGTGATGCAGAGGAAAGCCACCTGCTCCACCTGGCTCCAGGTTAAGAAAATAAACATTGGCCGGGCGCGGTGGCTCAAGCCTGTAATCCCAGCACTTTGGGAGGCCGAGACGGGCGGATCACGAGGTCAGGAGATCGAGACCATCCTGGCTAACACGGTGAAACCCCGTCTCTACTAAAAAAATACAAAAAACTAGCCGGGCGCGGTGGTGGGCGCCTGTAGTCCCAGCTACTCGGGAGGCTCAGACAGGAGAATGGCGTAAACCCGGGAGGCGGAGCTTGTAGTGAGCTGAGATCCAGCCACTGCACTCCAGCCCGGGCAATAGAGCGAGACTCCGTCTCAAAAAAATAAAAAAAATATATAAACATTGATTTGGCTTTTCCCATTTATTATTCTGTAGGTTGCTATGACCCGAGAGAAGTTTCCAGAGAAGATTCCATTTAGACTAACAAGAATGTTGACCAATGCTATGGAGGTGAGTGGATATTGGGAACTAGCTGCTCCGAAATGGGATCAGGACAGTTACAACCTTCTCTGAAGACACACTTGCTTGTTAGAGCCCATCAGTTCCCCATAATGCCTTTGTGATTTTTGTAGCAGTTTTCTGTTATTTCCTATTGTGTTAGAAATGATCTGTCTATGGGCCGGGCGCGGTGGCTCAAGCCTGTAATCCCAGCACTTTGGGAGGCCGAGACGGCGGATCACGAGGTCAGGAGATCGAGACCATCCTGGCTAACACGGTGAAACCCCGTCTCTACTAAAAAATACAAAAAACTAGCCGGGCGAGGTGGCGGGCGCCTGTAGTCCCAGCTACTCGGGAGGCTCAGACAGGAGAATGGCGTAAACCGGGAGGCGGAGCTTGCAGTGAGCTGAGATCCGGCCACTGCACTCCAGCCTGGGTGACAGAGCGAGACTCCGTCTCAAAAAAAAAAAAAAAAAAAAAAAAAAAAAAAAAAGAAATGATCTGTCTATGAAAGGCTTACCACTTCACCTCTGACCTGGTTTCCTGTGGATCACAGTCCTACCCTGATTCCTTCTCCTAAGACATTCTCACCCTGATAACATCAATATGGCCTGTGTCTGCTTCCTAAGTGAGGGTAACAGACCCCCTCAGCTTGCTCTGGGTGGAGAGTTAGTAACTCATGTGGTAAGTGGCTCTGTCCCATTTCTAGGTTACAGGCCTGGATGGCAACTACAGAATCACATGCCACACAGTGATGGAGGTGCTGCGGGAGCACAAGGACAGTGTCATGGCTGTGCTGGAAGCCTTTGTCTATGACCCCTTGCTGAACTGGAGGCTGATGGACAGTGAGTATCATCAAGTGCCTGGGAGCTGAGCTTGTTGGCTCACGCCTGTAATCCTAACATTTTGGGAGGCCAAGGCAGAAGAGTTGCTTGAGGCCAAGAATTCAAGACCAGCCTGGGCAACATAGTAAGACACATCTCTACAAAAACTGAAAAAATGGCCGGGCGCGGTGGCTCAAGCCTGTAATCCCAGCACTTTGGGAGGCCAAGGCGGGCGGATCACAAGGTCAGGAGATCGAGACCATCCTGGCTAACACGGTGAAACCCCGTCTCTACTAAAAAATACAAAAAACTAGCCGGGCGAGGTGGCGGGCGCTTGTAGTCCCAGCTACTCGGGAGGCTGAGGCAGGAGAATGGCGTGAACCCGGGAGGCGGAGCTTGCAGTGAGCTGAGATCTGGCCAGTGCACTCCAGCTTGGGTGACAGAGCGAGACTCCGTCTCAAAAAAAAAAAAATGAAAAAATTAGGCACGTATTAGTCTGTTCTTATGCTGTTATAAAGAACTGCCCGAGAGTAGGTGATTTATAAAAGAAAGAGGTTTAATTGACTCACAGTTCCGCTTGGCTGGGAAGAACTCAGGAAACTTACAATCATGGTGGGAGGGGAAGCAAACACATCCTTCTTCACTTGGGGGCAGAAGAGAGAAGTACAGAGTGAAGGGGGGAAAAGCCCCTTATAAAACCACCAGATCTCATGAGAACTCAGTCACTATCACGAGAACAGTATGGAGGAACCATCCCCATGATCTAATCACCTCCCATGAGGTCCCTCCCCCAACACATGGGGATTACAATTTAGATTACAGTTCAAGATGAGATTTTGGATGGGGACACAGCCAAGCCATATTAAGGTGGGTACAGTGGCACATGCCAGTGGTTCTACCTGCTCAGGAGGCAGAGGCAGGAAGATTACCTGAGCCTGGGGGGTTGAGACAGAGTGAGCTATGATCATGTCACTGCTGCACTCTAGCCTAGGTGACAGAGTGAGACCTTGTCTCAAAAAAATAAATTTAATTTTAAAAATAAAAGAAAGTAAATAAAAAACAAAATCAAGTGTGTGGAAGCTGGGGTTGGCAGCCTCCCAAATTAGCAATATCCAGCACATAACATTTTACAAACCTATGCCCCTTCAAGCCTGCAGCCTAGGATACATTGCCGAGCTATTGCATTGCATTTGCACAGAGTAGTTCTGACACCTGGAAAAGAACTTCAAGTATTTTTATTAACTAAAACAGAAAATGCCATTATCAATTTAGATACTAAAATATTCTTCAGTATTAACCAAGTATCCTAGTGGTTTTTCTCTGGGCTTTATATAGAGTAGTAAGCTGAAATTGTAATAAGAAATGCAAAGAGTTATGATTTGGGACAGCAGTATCTTCATCTGCCCTTTGTTCTGCCACCTTAGGGGATGTTGACCAAAAGAACTTCGAATCCATTGAAATTAAGTCATACTTTGACCTTATATTATCTGTATCACATTGTCTAAGTCCAAATCAACAGTATAGAGTGTCCCCCTGGGTTTCACATCCCATGCTTATACCCACCCACTTATTCCTAATATGTCTGTCATCTCTCTTTTTGGGGCTGTAGGTTTACGAACAATTTTATATATATATATATATATAGTTTTTTTTTTGTTTTTTTTTTGAGACGGAGTCTCGCTCTGTCGTCCAGCCTGAGTGCAGTTGCCGGATCTCAGCTCACTGCAAGCTCCGCCACCCGGGTTTACACCATTCTCCTGCCTCAGCCTCCCGGAACAATTATATTTTTATGACTGGAAGAAAATAACCAAGTTTCTTTCAAGTCAAAATTTGAAGCATGTTTCAATACTCTTTCTTTCTCTCCCTAGCAAATACCAAAGGCAACAAGCGATCCCGAACGAGAACGGATTCCTACTCTGCCAGCCAGTCCGTCGGTGGGTGCCTCCATGGGAGGTTGCAAAGGCTCTCCCCCTTGTGCAGAGTGTTTCTATAGTGGGGTGGGCTTCAGTCGGTGGGTGCATACCGCAGGATGTTACAGAAGCTCTCCCCCTTGTCCAGAGTGTTTCTAGAATGGGGTGGGCTTTGTTATTGCCAGTAGGAGACAAAGTGGTAATGGCTACTGAATATGAAGGAAGTAAACCTAGTTTTCTCGCGATTCTTGACAGTGATAGTTTTGCAAAGGTGCTATTACTGCCAGCTTATCACCGGATAAGCATTTAATCGAACTTCAAATACTCGGTCTAGAAATATCGGCCGGGTGCGGTGGCTCAAGCCTGTAATCCCAGCACTTTGGGAGGCCGAGACGGGCGGATCACGAGGTCAGGAGATCGAGACCATCCTGGCTAACACAGTGAAACCCCGTCTCTACTAAAAAAAATACAAAAAACTAGCCGGGCGAGGTGGCGGGCACCTGTAGTCCCAGCTACTCAGGAGGCTGAGGCAGGAGAACGGCGTGAACCCGGGAGGCAGAGCTTGCAGTGAGCTGAGATCCGGCCACTGCACTCCAGCCTGGGCGACAGAGCAAGACTCCATCTCAAAGAAAAAAAAAAAAAAAGAAATATTTACTGAGCACCAAGTGGCTAATATGTTTTTTATTTACTGTTTCACACATGGAGTGGGTACCTGAAGCTCCGAGATTTTTATCAAACTATCTGATTTTAATCTATCTGTAAAAACACAGTTTAAAGTATGTGTGAATATCAGCTCACTAATGGTGTCTGGGTTGGAATAATTATTAACAATATTACCTTGGTCCTCAAGCATTGATAATAGCTCAGAAATGGGAAGATGGAGGCAGCAGAAATTTATTTGTGTTGCTGGGAGGAGCCCTGGAACCACATGGAAGTGTTTCTAGGAGCGCAACTCACAGAGCAGGGGTCTAGGAAGACTTGTGTCCCTCCGAGAGCCAGAGTACTTTTTGTGTGTGAAAACCTCTCAGGAGTGTTAGAGTCAAGCTGTTTAACTTTGTTTTATTTGTATTAGTTTCCAGCACACACAGCATTGAAGTTATTGGTTTTAGGGGGTTTTTGTGGGTTGGTTGGTTGGTTGGTTTTTGGGTAAAACTGTTTAACTTTGTTTAGCCCTCCTCTCTTCCCCACCCCCCATCCCACCCCTTTTTTCCTTCATGACATTTAGCAACACTCTACATAGTTCACACTTTGGGAATTACTGTTGGGGTGTAAAAAAGTAAATATTTTCTACAAATGTTTACAGAAAACTTACAACTAGTTAATAAACTAAGCCAAATAATGTCTAGGGGTGCAAAAAGAAAATGTGAGGTACAGTGGTCGCCTGAAGCAGCACAGAACAGCATTACAGAATTGACCATAACCTGCGTGAAATAATCAGAGAGCAGTACACTCTGCCCTGGAGTCTGTGGGTGCTTTGGTGTGGAGTAGAAGGCTGTGGAGATTCAGGAAAGGGGACTTCACTGTGAACCGTAGCTGCCAAGAGAGCATTTGGGTTGGTGGCATCTAATCATCACTTCACCTGACAAAGGATAATTTTTCTTTTTTCTTTTTTTCCTTGAGACAGTCTTGCTCTGTCACCCAGGCTGGAGTATGGTGGCGCAATCTCGGCTCACTTCAACCTCCGCCTCCCGAGTTCAAGCAATTTTCCTGCCTTAGTCTCCCAAGTAGCTGGGATTACAGGCGTGTGTCACCATGCTCAGCTAATATTTTTTGAATTTTTAATAGAGATGAGGTTTCACCATGTTAGGCTGGTTTCAAACTCCTGATCTCAAGTGATCTGCCTGCATTGGCCTCCCAAAGTGCTGGGATTACAGGCATGAGCCACCCTGCCCTGCCAAGGGTAATTTATCATTATTGGATGAATGGACTCTGATGAGCAGAAAGCAAAAGGGTGTTTCAGGCAAGAAATTGGGATACTGGGTTATAATGTCATACATGGACACGGTGACAGGATTTGTGAATGCCTGAATCACCAGGCTCATAGGACCCACGGTCTCGGGGGTAGCTTATACCGGTGGCTGGTCTCAAACGAAGTGTGCTGAGACTTACTGGTTTCATTCTCAGGGCCCACCTCCCTAACACATTCTTAAGTGTCTACTATATGCTGCCTGTAGCGTACAGAAGGGAACGAGAACAGCCAGTTCTGCTGGCACCAGATGGTGGATTTGGTGGTTTAGCTTAAAGTTAAATTCCGGCCGGGCGCGGTGGCTCAAGCCTGTAATCCCAGCACTTTGGGAGGCCGAGACGGGCGGATCACGAGGTCAGGAGATCGAGACCATCCTGGCTAACACGGTGAAACCCCGTCTCTACTAAAAAAATACAAAAAATTAGCCGGGCGAGATGGCGGGCGCCTGTAGTCCCAGCTACTCGGGAGGCTGAGGCGAGAGAATGGCGTAAACCCGGGAGGCGGAGCTTGCAGTGAGCTGAGATCCGGCCACTGCACTCCAGCCTGGGCGACAGAGCGAGACTCCGTCTCAAAAAAAAAAAAAAAAAAAAAAAAAAAAAAAAAGTTAAATTCCATCTGGGTGTTGTGGTGCACACCTGTAAGCCCAGCAGGAGGAGCACTTGAGCCCAGGAGTTTGAGACTAGCCTGGGCAACACAGCAAGACCCTGTCTCAAAAAAAAACTTCCAATGGATCATTAATAGAAGTGTAACTATCACCCGGGTGCGGTAGTTCATGCCTATAATCCCAGTACTTTGGGAGGCCCAGGCAGGCTGAGGTCAAGAGTTTGAGACCAGCCTGACCAACATGGAGAAACCCCATCTCTACTAAAAATACAAAATAAGCCGGCCATGGTAGCGCATACCTGTAATCCCAGCTCCTCGGAAGGCAGGAGAATCGCTTGAATCCGGGAGGCAGAGGTTGCAGTGAGCCGAGATTGCGCCATTGCACTCCAGCCTGGGCAATAAGAGTGAAACTCCATCTCAAAAAAAAAAAAAAAGAAGTATAATTATCACTACCTTCATTCAGAAGGTCTGTGATGTACAAGGACAGCATTCAAAAAACTTCATAATTCTGATTTCAGACTCCTGCTAAAAGCCATAATCAGTGGAGGGTGAACCTAACACCTGAAGACTTTTTCTACCCAGAGTTGATATGAAAATTCCTCCAAGGAATAACATTTCAACCTTGTGTGTGATACATTCCAAAGTTAATTTTCTTTATCAGTTTTTGTCCAAACACATTTTGTCATGAGGCTTTTGACCTGTGCTCCTGTTCCTATTCCTATGAGTTTATTTTGTTAATGCAATTTGCCTGAAAATCCATGTTTCAATTCTGATAAGCACCAGCTTTTTTTCAATAATTATTAACACACATTTGAAAATGGCTTTATAGATAATTTTTTTTTTTTTTTTTTTTTTTTTTTTGCAAATGGGGTCTCAGGCTGGTCTTGAACTCAGCTACTCAAGTGATCCTTCCACCTCAGCCTCTTGAGTAGCTGGGATTACAGCTGTGTCCAGCTTAAAACTTTGAAATACGTAAAGAGTAACATAAAATTTTCCTTCTCTTTTCCCCTTTAGGGTGGGTAGGGCAGGCGTTAAAGGAATAGAGTGTGTAGAGAATTAGATGCTAACACCAACAGTGGCTTTTTGGTGTTTGAATTTTCTGTTAATTGATTTCTTTTCCCATAGAAATTTTGGACGGTGTGGAACTTGGGGAGCCAGCCCATAAGAAAACGGGGACCACAGTGCCAGAATCTATTCATTCTTTCAGTAAGTTCAGCCTCTGAGGAACTGCACCAATGACTAGCTCATTAAGAAAATAGCAGCTGTGTTATACCCTGAGAAGGGTCAACAAGATGAAGCAACAAAACTGCCTTTGAGCAGAAAAGGTTCCATGAATTTCTCATTATATTCTGAGGACAAAGATGAACATAGAGGAAGGATTGCTCAACACTTACAAAAGTGAATATTTGAGAAAAACAGGGCACCCATTGAACCTGTTGTATTGCTTCCATTCTTACTGTTATTTCTACTTTTGTGTATTCCAGTTGGAGACGGTTTGGTGAAACCAGAGGCCCTAAATAAGAAAGCTATTCAGATTATTAACAGGGTTCGAGATAAGCTCACTGGTGAGTGTGTCATGTGTTTACTTAAAGGGGACATAAGGCCGGGCGCGGTGGCTCATGCCTGTAATCCCAGCACTTTAGGAGGCTAAGGCAGGCGGATCATGAGGTCAGGAGATCGAGACCATCCTGGCTAACACGGTGAAACCCTGTCTGTACTAAAAATACAAAAAATGAGCTGGGTGTGATGGCTGGCGCCTGTGGTCCCAGCTATTTGGGAGGCTGAGGCAGGAGAATGGTGTGAACCTGGGAGGTGGAGTTTGCAGTGAGGCGAGATCGCACCACTGCACTCCAGCCTGGGCGACAGAGTGAGACTCCGTCTCAAAAAAAAAAAGGGGGACATAAAATCTGAGCACACTTTCCTCTCTCTGAGTGATGGTCAACCCCATGTCCAGTAGTATTAGTGATGAGCTTTGGCACCATGCAGCTGACAAAGAATGTCTTTGAAGTCATCAGTTAAACATTGTCTCTGATTCTTTTTTCTGATAACTAATAACAGTACTTAATGGTTAACCTCATTTAACTCAGGAGGTGAACAAATTTCTATTGGGTCCAAAATCAGCCAAATTCAGGGAAGTATTTTTAATCATGTCTTTTTTTTTTTTTTTTTTTTTTTGAGACAGTTTGCTCTTATTGCCCAGTCTGTAGTCCACTGGCTCCATCTTGGGTCACTGCAACCTCCATCTCCCAGGTTCAAGCAATTCTCCTGCCTCAGCCTCCCCAGTAGCTGGGATTACAGGCGCCCCCCACCCCCACCACACCCCGCTAATTTTTTGTATTTTTAGTAGAGATGAGGTTTCACCATGTTGGGCAGGCTGGACTCAAACTCTTGACCTCAAGTGATCCACCCACCTCGGCCTCCCAAAGTGCTGGGATTACAGGCATGACCCACCAAGCCCAGCCAAATTTTTCTTTTTTTTTGAGACAGGGTCTTGCTCTGTCACCCAGGCTGGAGTGCAGTGATGCCATCTTGGCCCAGTGCAACCTCCACCTTCTGGGTTCAAGCAATTCTCCTGCCTCAGGCTCCCCAGTATCTGGGACTACAGGCCTGCGCCACCACACTCAGCTAATTTTGTATTTTTAGTAGAGACAGTGTTTTACCGTGTTGGCCAGGCTGGTCTTGAACTCCTGACCTCAGGTGATCCGCCTGCCTCAGCCTCCCAAAGTGCTGGGATTACAGGCGTAAGCCACCGCACCTGGCTGAATTTTTCAAATCCAACTATGATACATCCTTCATCTTCATGTCTGAGGATAAGCTGTTGGTATGGACAGTTAAGCCAACAGGGAAGAAGAAGTGCAGCAATTGCCAGGAAGAAAGTGAAATGTTTTTGTTGCTCCTGTGCTAGGTCGGGACTTCTCTCATGATGACACTTTGGATGTTCCAACGCAAGTTGAGCTGCTCATCAAACAAGCGACATCCCATGAAAACCTCTGCCAGTGCTATATTGGCTGGTGAGTGGGGCTCTCAAAGTGACTTTGTTAAAATAAGCAATCAGAACCCAAGCCTAGGCCCCAAAGCCAGGGTAGCAAAAAGAGATTTGGTGGCATATCTGTAAAGGGCAGTTAGAGCTCAAATCTCTTTAAAAGTTCATATTTATTGCATGTGCTCATTGTTACAAAAAAATTGAGAAATATGGATGCATATTTGGAAGGCAAAGACTAAAATTACATTAAGATAAGTGGTTTAGGAGAACAGGCAAGGGTTGTTTGTGAGGGGTTCCTTTTGGGTTTTGCTGTCAGTCCAATGCAGAGATACAGGAAGGTCAAAGGAAAGAAAAAGCTAGAGCAGTGACAGAAGGAAATGAAAAGACAGATTTATGATCTGGGAGCCTAACCTCACGGACCACTCTGGGGTGTGCTTTGATTAATTGCCCGAGGGATGCTTGAAGGCAGAAACTTGAGAGAGCAGATGCTGGGGTAGTGTCCTTGCGGGACCTGGGTGGGCAGTAGCCTTGACTGGAAATGATGAGCGTGTCCCATGCAATTAGCTGTGGGAGAGCTCAGGGAATACCCTGGGGTTGTCAGACCTTGGCCTTTTCATTTTCAAGTTATCTGTGTAAAGCTTTGAAGAAGCTCAAATTATTAAAATATTCCTTTTCTTTCTGCCTTCTTAGGTGCCCTTTCTGGTAACTGGAGGCCCAGATGTGACTGTCACATTTTTTCTGAGGCTTTTTTACTTTAGTAAATGCTTCCACTAAACTGAAACCATGGTGAGAAAGTTTGACTTTGTTAAATATTTTGAAATGTAAATGAAAAGAACTACTGTATATTAAAAGTTGGTTTGAACCAACTTTCTAGCTGCTGTTGAAGAATATATTGTCAGAAACACAAGGCTTGATTTGGTTCCCAGGACAGTGAAACACAGTAATACCACGTAAATCAAGCCATTCATTTTGGGGAACAGAAGATCCATAACTTTAGAAATACGGGTTTTGACTTAACTCACAAGAGAACTCATCACAAGTACTTGCTGATGGAAGAATGACCTAGTTGCTCCTCTCAACATGGGTACAGCAAACTCAGCACAGCCAAGAAGCCTCAGGTCATGGAGGACATGGATTAGGATCCTAGACTGTAAAGACACAGAAGATGCCAACCTCACCCCTGCCACCTATCCCAAGACCTCACTGGTCTGCGGACAGCAGCAGAAATGTTTGCAAGATAGGCCAAAATGAGTTTTACAAAAGGTCTCTCTTCCATCAGACCCAGTGATGCTGCGACTCACGCTTCAATCCAAGACCTGACCGCTAGTAGGGAGGTTTATTCAGATCACTGGCGGCCTCGGCTGAGCAGATGCACAGAGGGGATCACTGCACAGTGGGACCACCCTCACTGGCCTTCTGCAGCAGGGTTCTGGGATGATTTCAGTGGTCAGAATACTCTGTTTAGAGCAAGGGCTCAGAAAACAGAAATACTGTCATGGAAGTGCTGAACACAGGGAAGGTCTGGTACATATTGGGAATTATGAGCAGAACAAATACTCAACTAAATGCACAAAATATAAAGTGTAGCCATGTCTAGACACCAGGTTGTATCGGAATAATTTTTGTGCCAATAAATGACATCAGAATTTTAAACATATGTATATGAGTGGCTTTTTAGTCGTAATTTTGATCAGTTCAAAAAGGAAGCATTTACTCTTTCAGCACTCAGCTTTTAGTAAGCACTCTGTAGTAGGGATGACAGAGGACATAAGGGTGTACATGATGTGGTCCCTTTCCTCAGACTGTTCCCAGGCCAGACAGGTGGAGACAGCATGCCACTGAAGTGAACAGAACTTACCCCGGCCAAGTGCTGAGAAGAGGTGTGTATGGGCCACAGGTAGGAGCACAAATTCCACCGGGTGAGCCTGGAAAGCCTCATAGAAAGGGGGATGTTTGGCATGGGTCTTAAAGAGGAGTGGGAGTCTGTCAGATGAACCAAGGGGGACATTCTCAGCAGAAAAGGAAGTGTGAGGCACTGCTGTGAAAGCATGGTATCCACAGCAGTAGCAAGTATCACTTGGACCATATGAAATTGCAGGTACGTGGACCATTTTTAACATACAAAACTGGCATTTTCTTATGGCTGCACCTCATAGTTCAGCATATCTGGCTCAGTGGTCAGTGGGGAATAAAGGGAGTAACAGGAAAATAATAGGAACTAAAGGAGGCACGAAAGTAGCACGGGGCCAGACCGGGGCTTCCATCAGTTCAGCAGCAAGGAGTATGAACCTGATGCTGTGAAGTTTTAAAACGGAGTCGTATCTCAGTGGTGTTTTTTGTTTTTGTTTTCATTGGAGACTGGGTCTCGCTCTGTCACCCAGGCTGAACTGCAGTGGCGCAATCATGGCTCACTGCAGCCTCAGCCCCATGGGCTCAGGTGATCTTCCTGCCTCAGCCTCCCAAGTAGCTGGGACTACAGATGTGCACCTCCCCACCCAGCTAATTTTTGTATTTTTTGTAGACAATGGGGTTTTGCCATCTTTCCCAGGCTGGTCTTGAACTCCTGGACTCAAGCGATCTGCCCCCTCCTCAGCCTCCCAGAGAAGCCACTGTGCCCAGCCCTGAGTGGTGTTTTTAAAAGACAACTTGTGGCAAGGTGCGGTGGCTCACGCCTGTAATCCCAGCACTTTGGGAGGCCGAGGCAGGTGGATCACCTGAGGTCAGGAGTTCGAGAGCAGCCTGGCCAACATGGCAAAACCCTGTCTCTGCTAAAAATACAAAAGTTAGCTGGGTGTGGTGGCATGCACCTGTAATCCCAGCTACTGGGGAGGATGAAGCAGGAGAATTGCCTGAACCTGGGAGGTGGAGTTTGCAGTGAGCCAAGATTGTGCCACTACACTCCAGTCTGGGCAACAGATTGAGACTCCATTTCATTTTTTTTTTTTTTTTTTGAGATGGAGTCTCGCTCTGTCGCCCGGGCTGGAGTGCAGTGGCCGGATCCTGGCTCACTGCAAGCTCCGTCTCCCGGGTTCACGCCATTCTCCTGCCTCAGCCTCCCGGGTAGCTGGGACTACAGGCGCCCGCCACCTTGCCCGGCTGGTTTTTTGTATTTTTTAGTAGAGACGGGGTTTCACCGTGTTAGCCAGGATGGTCTCGATCTCCTGACCTTGTGATCCGCCCGTCTCGGCCTCCCAAAGTGCTGGGATTACAGGCTTGAGCCACCGCGCCCGGCCGAGACTCCATTTCAAAAAAAAGAAGAAAAAAAAAAAAAAAAAGCCAGGCATGGTGGCAGGCACCTGTAATCCCAGCTACTCAGGAGGCTAAGGCAGGAGAATCACTTGAACCGGGCGGCAAAGGTTGCAGTGAGCTGAGATCGCGCCACTGCACTCCAGCCTGGGTGACAGAGCAAGACTTTTAAAAAAAAAAAAGGTGAATTTAAATCTCAATAATGACACTAGTAACAGTTTTAACACTCACAGCTAGAAAGTCATATACCTACTTGGATTTTCCGTTATAGTCCTAAACCATGTATCACCTATTTGCTCCAGAAAATATGGTCACTGTAACTTTCTTGGTTCCAGATGAAATAACTCTCAGTGACTACGGTGATGTTACCATTCGTGAACAATAAAGGTGTGAGAATGAATGGACACAGGAAAATAATGGCCATTAATTTTAAAGATAGATTCTTTAGGATATGAGAGTCTGGATTAAGGCCTTTGGTGAATCCAATAGGTTTTAAGTTACATCTAAGCAAAGCCTTCTGGGTTTCTTGAGAAGAATTATCAAAGGCAGGGAAGGAGCTAGTGGAGGTCTTTAAATACAGTTTAGTCCAGCCAGGCACGGTGGCTCATGCCTGTAACCCCAACACTTTGAGAAGGTAAAGTGAGAGGATTGCTTGAATCTAGGAGTTTGAGACCAGCTTGGGAAACATAGTGAGACCCTGCCTCTACAAAAAATAAAAAAATTAGTTGGGCATGGTGGCACGGGCCCGGTCTACCCTGGATGCTGAGGCCAGAGGACTGCTTGAGTCCAGGAGTTTGAGTTTATAGTAAGCTATGATTGTACCATTGCACTCCAGCCTGGATGACAGAGACCCTGTCTCTAAAAATAAATACATAAGGATGAAGATCTTTATGATGATCCACTTAATAGTAAATATATTTTCTCATAATTTTCCTTATTTATTGTAAGAATACAATATATAATACATATACACAGTATTTGTCAGTTGACCATTTGTTACCGGTAAGGCCTCTGGTCAACAGGAGGCTATTAAGTTTTGGGGGAGTTAAAAGCTATATGTGGATTTTCAACTGCTCAAAGGGATGGGAGCCCCTAATTACCAGATGTTGTTCACAGGTTAACTGGTTTTTTTTTGTTGTTTTTTTTTTTTTGGAGACAAGGTCTGGCAGTACAGGCTGGGGGGCAGTGGTGCAATCTCAACATACTGCAACCTCCACCTCCCAGGCTCGAGTTATCCTCCCACCTCAGCCTCCTGAGTAGCTGGGACTACAGGTGCATGCCACTACACCTGGCTAATTTTTGTATTTTTTGTAGAGACTGGTTTCTTGCCATGTTGCCCAGGCTGATCTCAAACTGGTGAGCTCAGGAGATCCTCCCGCCTCAGCCTCCCAAAGTGCTAAGATTACAGGCGTGAGCCACTGCACCCGGCCAACTGTATTTTTTAAGAATCAAGGCTGAGGCCGGGCATGGTGGCTTATACCTCTAATCCCAGCACTTTGGGAGGCTGCAATGGGCAGATCACGAGGTCAGGAGTTCGAGACTAGCCTTGCCCACATGGTGAAACCCGTCTCTTACTTAAAAATACAAAATTAGCTGGGCATGGTGGTCCGCGCCTATAATCCCAGGTACTCAGGAGGCTGAGGCAGGAGAATCGCTTGAACCCAGGAGGCAGAGGTTGCAATCACGCCATTGCACTCCAGCCTGGGCAATAGAGTGAGACTTCATCTCAAAAGAAAAAAAAGAAAAGAAGGCTGTAGTGTTAACTTACCGAGTTTCAAATATCAACTCCATCTCATACTACCTTTGTGACCTTGGATAATTTACTTAGATTCTCTCTGCTTGTCTCCTCTGAAAGTGTGGGTAAGCCCTACCTTGTGAGGCTGTCTGTAAGACAAGATAATCCATGGGGGAGCATTTGCACAGCCTGACACGTGGTATTAGGTTGAACCACATGAAATAGGTGCTCAAAAATACTAAATGAACTAGGCCTTTGTCCTACCAGGGCACCTGTGCACCTGAGGCACACACATGGAAAAAGTGAAAAGCAAGTATTCTCTTAATTGGATATGCTGAACATTTATTGAACACTTAATGGGTGGAATGAATTGTATTAAGGGCATCCCATCTCTGATTTCAGGAGAGTGAATCTATCTCCTGAGCTGCCTGATAATTTGGTGCCTCCCTCACAAGAGCTTTTCCAGGAGTTCACAAATGTGTATTGAGTTCCCACTCTGTGTTAACCAGAATGGTTCCAGCAGTGTCCGCAGGAAAGAACGTCTTTTTGGAGGAGTTCAGAGGGCACTGGAGGGAGGAAGCACAGTGGGAGCTAGACGCTTTCTTCAGGAGCTTACCTGTAAAGGGCGAGAGAGAGGTGATGGTGGTTGGAAGGAGATGTGGGAGCCAGCGTTTTTTCCTTTTCTCTTTTAGTTGGGAGAGATGTCAGTATACTTGTAGGCTGTTAGGAATGAACCAATAGAGGGAAAAGATAGATGGAGGGGCAGGGGAGGTGTAATTAATTGCCGGAGCCAAAACCAAGTGGGTGAGGGGAACACAGAACCAGCTAGAGCCTGGGAGGAGGTGACTGGAAATATGAGGCTGGGCTGGGCACGGTGGTTCCCGCCTGTAATCCCAGTGCAGTGGGAGGACAGCTTCAGCCCAGGAGTTCGAGACCAGGTTGGTAAGATGCAGTCTAAAAAAAATAATTAGGCCAGGCGCTGGTGGCTCACACCTGTAATCCCAGCACTTTGGGAGGCCGAGGCGGGAGGATCACAAGGTCAGGATTTCAAGACCAGCCTGGCCAACATGGCGAAACCCCATCTCTACTAAAAATACAAAAAAAAATTAGCCTGGCGTTGTGGCACTCACCTGTAATCCCAGCTACTTGAACCCAGGAAGCGGAGGTTGCAGTGAGCCGAGATTGCACCACTGCACTCCGGCCTGTGCAGCAGAGTGAGACTGTCTTAAAAAAAAAAAAAAAAAAAAAAACAGGCCAGGTGCGGTGGGTCACGCCTGTAATCCCAGCACTCTGGGAGGCCGAGGTGGGAGGATCACAAAGTCAGGAGTTCGAGACCAGCCTGGCCAATATGGTGAAATCCCATTTCTACTAAAAATACAAAAAAATTAGCCGAGCGTGGTGGCGCATGCCTGTAATCCCAGCTACTCGGGAGGCTGAAGCAAGAGAATTCCTTAAACCCGGGAGGCAGGAGGCTGCAGTGAGCCAAGATTGTGCCACTGCACTACAGCCTGGGCAACAGAGCGAGACTCCATCTCAAAAAGAATAAAAATAAAAATAGGCTGCACGCTGATGGCTCATACCTGTAATCCCAGCACTTTGGAAGACCAACAGAGTGAGACTTTGTCTCAAAAACATAATTTTGTTTGTTTGTGACAAGGTCTCACTCTGTTGCCCAGGCTGGAATGCAGTGGTTTGATCTTGGCTCACTGTAACCTCTGCCTCCCGCGCTCAAGCCTCAGCCTCCCGAGTAGCTGGGATTACAGGCCTATGCCACCACGCCCGGCTAATTTTTATACTGTTAGTAGAGATAGGGTTTCACCATGTTGGCCAGGCTGGTCTCGAACCCCTGACCTCAGGTGATCCACCCGCCTCAACCTCCCAAAGTGCTGGGATTACAGGCGTGAGTCACCGCGCCCAGCCTCAAAAACATAACTTTAAAAAGAAATTTTTGAGACAGGGTTTCACCCTGTCACCCCAGCTGGAGTGCAGTGGAACCTCCACCTCCTCGGCTTGAGCAACCATCCCACCTCAGCCTCCCTAGCAGCTGGGACTACAGATGCGCGCCACCACGCCCGGTAATCCCGGTTTTTAAATAAAGACGAGGGTAAGCGGGGCTCGGGGCCCTCGCCTGGGGTCCCAGCTACTTCGCAGGCTAAGGTGGGAGGATCTCTTGAGTCCAAGAGTTCGAAACCAGGTTGAGCAAACATAGCGAGACCTCGTGACAAAAATATATGTGATAATCAGGTCCTCCAGGCCGCACCCTAGATCACAGGGTTGTTGGGATGATACAATATGAGGTAAAAGAACGTGAAATTCATGCTACAGCGCTCAGAAGCGCCACCCCAATCTCAGGCGCCCCGCCCGCCGCTTCGATCTGGCGCATGCGTGGTGCGCACACGTTCCATCGCGTCGACCGAGACGCTCTCGCGAGATAAGCCGTGCAGGCCGAAAAAATGGCGCCGCCCAGTACCCGCGAGTCCAGGGTCCAGTCGGCTACCAGCGAGACCAAATCCGACGGGGAGATGGTACTGCCAGGCTTCCCGGACGCCGACAGCTTTGTGAAGGTGAGTTCGCGGGGCCTCGGGGGTACCAGGAGTCGCCCGCGGCCACCGGAAGCCGACCCGGGCCTTCTGGGCAGCCAATGCCTGTCCGCCGCAGTAGATCCCGAGCGAGGGTCGCGGGGCCCCTGTCCGCGCTGGGCGCAGACTCTCCTCCATCCTCCGGGGATGGGGCCTCAGAAACGGACACTGAGGGGCGTCCCGCTTGCCAGCTTAAGTCCATGTAGGCCCAAATGTGGAAAACCATCTCGCATCCTGGGGAAGGCTTCCTTGCCACCCAGACGTCCCTAGCCCTTGCGACGTCGCCCCTGCCACGCCCTAGCCACCCGACCAGCTCTCCGCAGGGGCTCGGCTGCTTCGCGCTCCGCACACTTGCCTGGAGTTGTCCTCTCCCGCGACCAGGGTGGCCCTTCGTCCCTTCCCCTGTTCCTGAAGTCCAATCCTGCATAATTTTTAACCCTGACTTAAATGTCACCTGTTAAAGCCCCATTGCACTTCTATCAGTAACTCCTAGAAGATACACAGAGCGTTCACTTAAGATCTTTGTATAACTTAGCTTAAATGTGAACACATGTACAACTAGGCTTAAACTGTGCATAGCTCTTACAAAGCCATGAAACTAAAATAATTTGTAAATTAGCCCTATAAATTTACAGAAATTCCACTCACATTGTATCTATCTAATTTGCCATTAGCTAATGCTGTTGATTCATTAACATGGCTCTCATTAATTCCTGGACCACTAACTGTGCTCTTGGTTGTGTGGCAGTCATGTTCATAAGCTACCATGTGCCCCTCCATGACTTAATTTCCCACCTCCTTTCTCTGCTTATTTCTTGGGAAATGTTTATTCACACAACTCACAATGACGTCATTTGGCCTTCACATGATCAACCATCATTTATGTCACTTCATGGTTTTGTTTCGTTACCTCACAACAGCTAAAATAGAGAACCAGTTGACACTAACTGAACAATAAACACAAATCCAGTTTTAGATAGTAGCTGTTACAATTTTGTCGTCCAAGGATCTAGGATAAGGTTGTATTGTTTTTAGATGCTCATCCAGATGAAAACACAAAAACACATTCCTGTAGAAAGCTCTTGGATCTGAACTTGAGTCATAATAATAACACTTACGTGCCAAGAACTGTCCTAAGTGCTTTTATTAGCTTATTCATTCTGTCCTCACAAAAACTCTGTGGTGTAGGCCCTTTTTATTTTCCCTGTTTTTCAGAGGAGAATACTAAAGTCCAAATAAAAGAAATCACTTGTCCAGGATCTCAGTTAATGCGTAGCAGAGTCAAGATTCAACCCTAGGTTATTGTGAATATTAGAGTATATATATGTATGTGTTTGTTCTGTCTCTCAACTCTCCCAAAAATGTAAGCTCCAAGGCCGGGCGCGGTGGCTCAAGCCTGTAATCCCAGTACTTTGGGAGGCCGAGACGGGCGGATCACGAGGTCAGGAGATTGAGACCATCCTGGCTAACACGGTGAAACCCCGTCTCTACTAAAAAAAAAAAAAAAACTAGCCGGGCGTGGTGGCGGGCACCTGTAGTCCCAGCTACTTGGGAGGCTGAGGCAGGAGAATTGCGTAAACGCGGAAGGCGGAGCTTGCAGTGAGGTGAGATCTGGCCCCTGCACTCCAGCCTGGGCGATAAAAGCGAGACTCTGTCTCAAAAAAAAAAAAAAAAAAAAGAATGTAAGCTCCAAACTTGGTTTCCCATTCACGATTGTATTCTTACGGCCTAGATTAGATTGGGGTTTGGCACTAAATGAGTACTTTTTTAATGGATGAAGAGTAGATACCTTGTATACAATAGATCATAAAAATGATATACCAAATGAATGGGGATCCATGTGTAAAACATGCCATCTTTTCTTGTTTTTGACAGTTTGCTCTTGGGTCCGTGGTGGCAGTCACCAAGGCATCTGGGGGCCTACCACAGTTTGGCGATGAGTATGATTTTTACCGAAGTTTTCCTGGCTTCCAAGCATTTTGTGAAACACAGGGAGACAGGTTGCTTCAGTGGTAAGTACTATATTTTGTTTTCTTGTGTTAATGAAAAGAAATGAAAACAAAGAGGTCGATAAATTTTTCCTGAAATTTATTTTTCCTTAAACATTTTCTGTGGTATGAAGAGTCATAAAATATGAAAATTGAAGCAATGGATTTTGATTAGGGAAATATTACTTGGTATATTTTTAGTTTAGCTTTTAAAAAATGTATTGACTTTTGTACTTAAAAAATACATTGACTATAATCCCAGCACTTTGGGAGGCCGAGACGGGCGGATCACGAGGTCAGGAGATCGAGACCATCCTGGCTAACACAGTGAAACCCCCCTCTACTGAAAAATACAAAAAACTAGCCGGGCGAGGTGGCGGATGCCTGTAGTCCCAGCTACTCGGGAGGCTGAGGCAGGAGAATGGTGTAAACCCGGGGGGCAGAGCTTGCAGTGAGCTGAGCTCCGGTCACTGCACTCCAGCCTGGGCAACACAGCGAGACTCCATCTCAAAAAAAAAAAAAAAAAGGCATTGATTTTTGTACAAATCTTTTTTTTTTTTTTTTTGAGACGGAGTCTCGCTCTGCCCCCAGGCTGGCGCCGTCTCGGCTCACTGCAAGCTCCGCCTCCTTGGTTCATGCCATTCTCCTGCCTCAGCCTCCCGAGTAGCTGGGACTACAGGCGCCCGCCACTAGTCCCGGCTAATTTTTTTGTATTTTTAGTAGAGATGGGGTTTCACCGTGTTAGCCAGGATGGTCTCGATCTCCTGACCTCATGATCCACCCACCTCGGCCTCCCAAAGTGCTGGGATTACAGGCTTGAGCCACCGCACCCGGCCACAGATCTTTTTTAATTAATATGGGAATTGAACACTTAGATCCAAGATTCATTCATTCTTTCTTTCTTTCTTTTTTTTTTTTTTTTTTTGAGATGGAGTCTTGCTCCATCACCCAGGCTGGAGTGCAAGAGTGTGATCTCGGGTCACTGCAAGCTCCGCCTCCTGGGTTCACACCATTCTCCTGCCTCAGCCTCCCAAATAGCTGGGACTACAGGCATCCGCCACCACACCCAGCTAATTTGTTATTTTAGTAGAGATGGGGTTTTACCATGTTAGCCAGGCTGGTCTTGATCTCCTGACCTCATGATTCGCCCACCTCAGCCTCCCCAAGTGCTGGGATTACAGGCGTGAGCCACCATGCCCAGCCAGATCTAAGATTATTTCACACAACTTGTAGAGTAGCAGGTATTTCTTTTATTTATATAGTTTTTTTTTTTTTTTTTTTTTTTTTTTTTTTTTTTTTTTTTTGAGATAGAGCCTTGCTTCATCACCAGGCTGGAGTGCATTGGCTCGATTTCGGCTCAGTGCAACCTGCGCCTCCCAGTTTCAAGTGATTCTCCTGCCTAGGCCTCCAAGTAGCTGGGATTACAGGTGTACAGCACCACAACCGGCTAATTTTTTTTTTTAGGGCGTATGGGGGACGGAGTCTTACTCTGTCGCCCGGGTTGGAGTACAGTGGCGCAATCTCGGCTCCCTGCAACCTCCACCTCCCAAGATCAAGTGATTCTCATGCCTCAGCCTCCCCAAACAGGCACGTACCACCACTCCTGGCTAATTTTTGTATTTTTATTAGAGGTGGTTTCACCATGTTGGCCAGGCTGGTCTCGAACTCCTGACCTCGTGATCCACCCACCTCGGCCTCCCAAAGTGCTGGGATTACAAGTATAAGCCACTGTGCCTAGCCAATTTTTTGTGTTTTTAGTAGAGATGGGGTTTCACCATGTTAGCCAGGCTGCTCTCAAAGTCCTGACCTCAGGTGATCCATCCACCTCAGCCTCCCGAAGCACTAGGATTACAGGTGTGAGCCACTACACCTGGCTGGGGTGCAAGTTTTTTGTTTTTTTTTTTTTTTTTTTTTTTTTTGAGACGGAGTCTCGCTCTGTCGCCCGGGCTGGAGTGCAGTGGCTGGATCTCAGCTCACTGCAAGCTCCGCCTCCCGGGTTTACGCCATTCTCCTGCCTCAGCCTCCGGAGTAGCTGGGACTACAGGCGCCCGCCACCTCGCCCGGCTAGATTTTTGTATTTTTTTAGCAGAGACGGGGTTTCACCGTGTTCGCCAGGATGGTCTCGATCTCCTGACCTCGTGATCCGCCCCTCTCGGCCTCCCAAAGTGCTGGGATTACAGGCTTGAGACACCGCGCCTGGCCTAGGGTGCAAGTTTTATTGGTTTCATCAAAAAGTATTGGGGGCCGGACATGGTAGCTCATGCCTGTAATCCTAGTGCTTTGGGAGGCCGAGGCAGAAGGATCGCTTGAGCCCATGAGTTCAAGACCAGCCTGGGCAACATAGGGAGACTCCATCCCTACAAAAATTTTTTAAAGTAGCTGGCAGTGGTGGTGCACATCTGTAGTCGCAACTACTTGGGAGGCTGAGGTGGGAGTATCACTTGAGCCCAGGAGTTCGAGGCTGCAGGGACCTGTGATTGCACTGCTGCATTCCAGCCTGGGCAACAGAGCAAGACCCTGTCTCTTAAAAAAAAAAAAAAAAAAAGAAAAGAAAAGAAAGAAAAAGCCTGGGCTCGTGGCTTACACCTGTAATCCCAGAACTTTGGGAGGCCAAGGCAGGTGGATGACTTCACGTCAAGAGTTCGAGACCAGCCTGGCCAACATGGCGAAACCTCATCTTTACTAAAAATACAAAAATTAGCCAGACCTGGTGGCGTGTGCCTATAATCCCAGCTACTCAGGAGGCTGAGGCATGAGAATCACTTGAATCCAGGAGGCGGAGGTTGCACTTGGGGAGGCCAAGGCAGGCAGATCACTTCAGGTCAGGAGTTCGAGACCAGCCTGACCAACATGGTGAAACCTCGTCTTTACTAAAAATACAAAAATTAACCAGACCTGGTGGTATGTGCCTGTAATCCCAGCTACTCAGGAGGCTGAGACACAAGAATTGCTTGAACTCGGGAGGTGGAGGTTGCAGAGAGCCAAGATCATGCCACTGCACTCCAGCCTGGGCAACAGAGCAAGACTGTCTCAAAAAAAAAGATGTGTTGGGAACAGTCTGAGCCACATCATTTGAACATTTTCTCTCACAGAATGTAAACAAATGAAATAAAAATCTACAAGCTAACCTTGGTTTTCCTTTCCTTAGTATGAGCCGAGTTATGCAATACCATGGGTGTCGCAGCAACATTAAGGATCGAAGTAAAGTGACAGAGTTAGAAGACAAGTTTGATCTGCTGGTTGATGCCAATGATGTAATTCTGGAGAGAGTGGTGAGTATTTTCCCTTACTCTTATGTTAACTAACAAAGAGCTTTGTATTATTAAAATATATGAACAGACAGAGCAACCCAGGCACCTTAGAAAATGAAAAGGAAATAAGCTTAACATTTCTTATAATAACATTCCCTTCTGATAGTTGGTATGTTTTTTCTAAAGAACAATTACAGTTGTCTTAAAAATATCACTGCCCCATGGAGGATTTTTTTTTTTTTTTTTGAGACGGAGCCTTGCTCTGTCACCCAGGCTGGAGTACAGTGGGGTGATCTTGGCTCACTGCAACCTCCACCTCCCAGGTTCAAGTGATTCTCCTGCCTCAGCCTCCTGAGTAGCTGGGATTACAGGCACCCACCACTATTCCTGCCTAATTTTTGTATTTTTAGTAGAGACATCGTTTCGTCGTATTAGCCAGGCTAGTCTCAAACTCCCGGCCTCAAGTGATCTGCCTGTCTTGGTCTCCCAAAGTGCTGGGATTACAGACGTGAGCTACTGCGCTGGGTCTGAAAGCCTGTTTTTAAAGTGCCTTATTCTGGCCAGGTGCGGTGGCTCACACCTATAATCCCAGCACTTTGGGAGGCCAAGGCAGGTGATCACCTGAGGTCAGGAATTCAAGACCAGCCTAGCCAACATGGTGAAACCCTGTCTCTACTGAAATATAAAAACTAATCGGGCCATGGTAGCACACGCCTGTCATTCCAGCTATTCTGGAGACTGAGGCAGGAGAATCGCTTGAACCTGGGAGGCAGAGGTTGCAGTGAGCTGAGATCATGCCACTGCACTCTAGCCGGGGTGACAGAGTGAGACTCTGTATCAAAAAAAAAAAAAAAAAAAGGTGGCCTGGTGTGGTGGCTCATGCCTGTAATCCAGCACTTTGGGAGGCCGAGGTGGGTGGATCACCTGAGGTCAGGGGTTCAGGACCAGCCTGGCTAACATGGTGAAACCCCATCTCTACTAAAAATACAAAAAATTAGCTGAGCTTGGTGGTGAACACTTGTAATCCCAGCTACTCGGGAGGCTGAGGCAGGAGAATCGCTTGAACCCGTGAGGCAGAGGTTGCAGTGAGCCAAGATGGTACCATTGCACTCCAGCCTGGGCAACAAAAGTGAAACTCCATCTCAAAAAAAAAAAAAAAGTTAAATTGCCTTATTCTGGCCAGGTTCAGTGGCTCACTCTTGTAATCCTAGCGCTATAGGAGGCCAAGGTAGGAAGATTACTTGAGCTCAGGAGTTCCAGAACCAGCCTGGGCAACGTAGTGAGACCTTGTCTTTATTTAAAATTAGTAAATAAAGTGCCTTATTCTGAATCTGCCATCCAGATCTGCAAATTCTGTTTATATTTTTTTGGAGACTGAAGTCTTGCTCTGTCACCCAGGCTGGAGTGCAGTGGTGCAACCATAGCTCACTGCAACCTCGAACTCCTGGGCTCAAGTGATCCTTCCACCAGAGCCTCCCAAGTAGCTGTGACTGCAGGTGTGCACCACCACATCTGGCTAATTTTTTTTTTAATTTTATAGAGACGGTGTCTTGCTGTGTTGCCCAGGCTGGTCTTAAACTCTTCAAACAATCCTGGCCTCAAACAATCCCCCCACCTCAGCCTCCTTAGTCACTACGATTACAGGCATGAGCCACCGTGCCTGACAAGATTTGAAAATTCTATTTGTCAAGAGAAGAAGCGTTTATATCACCCAACCAAAATTGAGGTGATTTATACCGTTACTCAAAATCTACTGAACCCCCCCAGCTCACAGGATTGGAAGGAGTTGTATATTATTCTATCTTGCTTATTATCTATTTATCCTTAATTCTATGGCAGACATTATTTTCACAGAAATACACAGGGATCATGGAAAACAAATCTAACCTCAACCATCTGACCGTCCTGAAAATATTTAAATCATGCTCTCCTGTCCCATGAAGTTATCTCTTCCCTAGTCTAAGTGCCCACAAATCTTTTTGCGGTTTCTGGTATATTGTGATTTCAAGTCCTGCCATACTCCTATATATCACCTGCGTGTGCCTCTGTTAGTAGTGTCCAAGCTGATATTTCACGTCTGCTTTAAAGTGCAAGATAGATTAGGACTCCCTGCAGTCTCGTTCTAAATAGTATACTTCTGTATTTAATGTAGGCAGTCCAGGGACTTCTTAGTTATTTTAGTGGCCACATGACACTGTTAAATCATGTTAGAATTTTCAGCCCAATTCAGAGCTGTAAAGAGTCAATCGAGTATTGGGCATGGGGTATAGGACATTGGGCATGTCCTACCTGCCTTTGAACAAATAATGCATTAATTACTTGGCATGACATACTAATCACCTTTATTGATCAACTCTGTAAAATTTTTATTTTTTTAAGTTGTCAAAACTTGTATAGGTGCTCCTTGATTTACAATTGGTTATGTCTCAGTAAACCTATATTATAAGTCAAAAATGCATCTAATACACCTCACTTACCAAATAGCTTAACTGAGCCTGCTTTAAATGTGCTCAGAAAACTTCCATTAGTCTACAGTTGGGCAGAATCTTACACAAAGCCTATTTTTACACTACAGCGTTGAATATCTCATATAATTCAAGTAGCATTGAGTATACTTCTGAAAGTGAAAAACAGGTTGTGGCCGGGCACAGTAGCTTATGCCTGTAATCCCAGCACTTTGGGAAGCCAGGGGAGGTGGATCACTTGAGGTCAGGAGTTCAAGACCAGTCTGGTCAACATAGTGAAACCCCATCTCTACAGAAAAATACAAAAATTAGCTGGGCATGGTGGTGTGCGCCTGTAGTCCCAGATACTCGGGAGGCTGAGGCACAAGAATTGCTTGAACCCAGGAGGCGAAGGCTGCAGCGAGCTGAGATTGGACCACTGCACTCTAGCCTGGGCAACAGAGTGAGACTCCATCTCAAAATAAAGGAAAAACAGGGCCAGGCACAGTGGCTTACGCCTGTAATCCCAGCATTTTGGGAGGCCGAGGCAGGCAGATCACAAGGTCAAGAGATTGAGACCATCCTGGCCAACAGAGTAAAACTCCATCTCTATTAAAAATACAAAAATTAGCTGGGCATGGTGGTGTGTGCCTATAGTCCCAACTACTTGGGAGGCTGAGGCAGGAGAATTGCTTGAACCTGGGAGGCTGTCTGCAGTAAGTCGAGATCACGCCACTGCACAGACAAGACACTCTGTCTTGTGTCACAGAGCAAGACACTCTGTCTCCAAAAAAAAAGAAAAAAGAAAAACAGGTTGTAAGTGTGCTTGAAATATGGATTCTACTAAATGCCAATCACTTTCACACCATTGTGAACTCAAAAAATTATAAGTCAAACTGTCTTACATTGTGGACCAGCTATATATTTATCACATACAACATGATATTTTGATAGATACATTGATCTGTTCTTATATATATATATTTTCTTACACAAATGTCTCTGAATACATCTCTTTAAAATGTTAGGTAATTAGGCTGGGTGCGGTGGCTCACGCCTATAATCCCAGAACTTTGGGAGGCTGAGGCAGGCGGATCACTTGAGGTCAGGATTTCAAGACCAGCCTGGCCAACTGGGTGAAACCCCATCTCTACTGAAAATACAAAAATTAGCCAGGCGTGGTGGTGCACACCTGTAATCCCAGCTACTTGGGAGGCTGAGGCAGGAGAATCGCTTAAACCCGGGAGGCAGAGGTTGCAGTGAGCCTAATTCAGAACTGTAAAGAGTTGCAATGAGCCGAGATCACGCCGCTGCACTCCAGCCTGGGCGACAGAGTGATACTCTGTGTTAAATCAATAAAATGTTAGGTATTTAACTCTACCTCAAAAGGAAAAATGCTTTACCAGTACCTCTTCTACTTCTAGGGTATTTTACTGGATGAAGCCTCAGGTGTGAACAAGAATCAGCAGCCTGTCCTCCCTGCCGGCTTGCAGGTCCCCAAAACGGTAGTGTCCAGCTGGAACCGTAAGGTGAGGGCTTTTCAGATTAACTAGCTCTTGATGTCAGCTTCATAATAGGGATTGTGCTCATTCTGACATACATTTCTGTTCTAATTTATTAGAGAACTGGCCACTGCCTTCTTTAGTTTGTTCTCATAAACACACACAACCTAATTACACCCTGTTCTCCACTTTCTGGAGACCTCCACATGTACATACATTCTTAAGTGAATGGCCCTTGCGATGTTCTTGTCTCCTTGGAAGTCGTAAATTGGAATTTACTTTTCTAATTCATCAAGTTGCTGTGTTATAAAGTATTTGTATGCGTTGATCATAGGCAGCAGAATATGGCAAAAAAGCAAAATCTGAAACTTTCCGGCTGCTTCATGCAAAAAATATCATCCGACCTCAGCTCAAGTTTCGAGAAAAGATTGACAATTCCAACACACCATTTCTTCCTAAAATCTTCATCAAACCCAATGCTCAGAAACCTCTCCCTCAAGGTAAATAGTGCATACTTTGCCTGTGTTTGAGTCTCACTTTATTTGATGCAAAAACCAGGAAGGGTGTACAGGTCTCTCTTCCACCCTCCTTTCTTCAAAGGGAGCCCAGTTCCGCTATTCCAGAGGCTGAAGTGGGAGGATCACTTGAGCCCAGGAGGTCAAGGCTACAGTGAGCTGTGACTGCCACCACACTCCAGCCTGGGGGAAAGAACATGACCCTGTCTCAAAAAAACAAAACACAAAGGGAGCCAGCTTACCCCTGTGTAACTAGAAAACACACGAATGTGCTTATGATGTTTTTGTCACTGCTTCGGTCTCCAGCTCTCTCTAAGGAAAGGCGGGAACGCCCACAGGATCGTCCTGAGGACTTGGACGTCCCCCCTGCACTGGCTGATTTCATCCATCAGCAAAGAACCCAGCAGGTTGAGCAAGACATGTAAGTGTTTGCCTATGTCTGACCTTTCTGCTGCGAGTACTTACCTTTATGCCGCATTTTCACAGTTTCACTTTTGTGGAGTATATACATGAAAACAATCTGAGGAGCAGTGATTTCCTCCTTACCCCAACCTGGGCCTTAGCAATAAAACCTGCTGTTTGTGTTCACAAAGGGCCTGCACAGCATTGCCTCATAAACTCACTGCAGTCCTGAGAAGTAGCAGTTACTCTCATTCCCATTTTATAGATGTAAAACGGAAAGGCTGGGCGCGGTAGCTCATGCCTGTAATCCCAGCACTTTGGGAGGCTGAGACCGGTGGATCACCTGAGGTCAGGGGTTCAGGACCAGCCTAGCCAACATGAGGAAACCCCATCTCTACTGAAAATACAAGTTAGCCAGGCGTGGTAGTGTGTGCCTGTAATCCCAGCTACTTGGGAGGCTGAGGCAGGAGAATCACTTGAACCTGGGAGGTGGAGGTTGCAGTGAGCCGAGATGGCATCACTGCACTCCAGCCTGGGTGATAGAGTAAGACTCCGTCTCCAAAAAAAAAGATGTAAAAGCAAAATGAGAGATGCAGACTTCTCATAGAGTTGGAACTTCTTTGAGACAGGGTCTTGCTCTGTCGCCCAGACTGGAGTGTGGTGGCATGAACACAGCTCACTACAGCCTTTACCTCCTGGGCTCAAGTGTTCCTCCTGCCTCTGCCTCCCAAGTAGCTGTGATCACAAGCATGAGCCATCATGCACAGTTAATTTTTATATTTTCTATATGCCCAGTCTGGTCTTGAATTTCTGGCCTCAGCAGTTCTCCCAGCCTGCCCTCCCAAAGTGTTGGAATTATAGGCATGAACCACTGTGCCTGGCCAGAGCTGGCCCATGTTTTCTTTCTTTTTTTTTTTTTTCTTTTTGAGACAGAGTTTCGCTCTTATTGCCCAGGCTGGAGTGCAGTGGCGCGATCTCAGCTCACTGCAACCTCTGCCTCCTGGGTTCAAATGATTCTCCTGCCTCAGCCTCCCAAGTAGCTGGGATTACTATAGGCATGTGCCACCACGCCTGGCTAATGTTGTATCTTTTTTTTTTTTTTAGTAGAGACAGGGTTTCATCATGTTGGTCGGGCTGGTCTCAAACTCCTGACTTCAGGTGATCCACCCTCCTTGGCCTCCCAAAGTACTGGGATTATAGGCTGGAGCCACCACACCCAGCCCCATGTTTTCTTAAATTTGTCTTTTCTCCATACTATACTGCTCTGCCTTTCTTATTAGGACTCAAATAGTAGGTAAGGCTCTGGAGTTTTTTGTTTTTTTTTTTAAGTTTTGCTCTGTCACCCAGGCTGAGTGCCATAGTGCAATCATAGCTCACTGTAGCCTTGACCCCTGGGGCTCAAGCAATCCCCCTACCTCAGCCTCCCTAGTAACTTGTACTACAGGCACACATCACCGTACCTGGTACCTGACTTGTTTTTTAATTTTAGTTTTTATTTTTGTAAACACAGGGTCTTTCTGTGTTGCCCAGGCTGGCCTCAAACTCCTAGCCTCAAGCAATCCTCCTGCCTTGACCTTCCAAAGTTCTGGGTTTACAGGCGTGAGCCACCGTGCTCAGCCCAAGGCTCATTTATGAATTTAGTAAAGAAAAGGCATTTTTTACTGGCAATATAAGCATCTTGGAAAAACCTCACTTAAAATAGACAAATGGACTTTGCCTTTAACATAATGCAAAAAGGTGATAAAAATTTGGTTAGTATTGGCCTTTTCCTCACATAGAGCCAGAGTCTGTGTGGGCATTCATGCCTTTAGCCCCAGCTCTGCAATGTGAGGCCCCAAGCTAAGTGCTGGAGAAATAAAGGCCATCAAAGGTAACCCTGCCCTCCTGGGCTACCATGATCCTCGAGGAACACATCACAGGTTGAGGATTTTTTTTTTTTTTTTTTTTTTTTTTTTGAGACGGAGTCTGGCTCTGTCGCCCAGGCTGGAGTGCAGTGGCGCGATCTCAGCTCACTGCAAGCTCCGCCTCCCAGGTTCACGCCATTCTCCTGCCTCAGCCTCCTGAGTAGCTGGGATTACAGGCGCCCGCCACCGCGCCCGGCTAATTTTTTGTATTTTTAGTAGAGACGGGGTTTCACTGTGGTCTCGATCTCCTGACCTTGTGATCCACCCACCTCGGCCTCCCAAAGTGCTGGGATTACAAGCGTGAGCCACCGCGCCCGGCCAGGTTGAGGATTTTTATACAGATTTCTTAGGATCAGAAGAAAACATAACATTAAGGTCTTGGCCAACTGAAATATTTGCTTCATCCTTACTTAACAGATTTGTTATTTCAAACTACAGGAATTATATATTTCTCATTTTGGTATTATCCACAACATCAACCGTACAGTACTTTGCAAATAAGTACTCAAATCTTTATAAAGCTGCTTGGATCTCCAGCTCTCTAAAGAAATGAATAGACTTAATTATCGTATTTTAAGAGTGAGCAAATATCTGATTTATGATTTGTACTCGAATTACTGAAATAATGAAGCTCTTTATAAAAGGAAGATATTTTCACGGTGGACTTTTCTCATTTGTTTTTACAGATTGGATAAGAGGCATTATTTTTCCTTTGAATCGTGGAATTAATCAGACTGATTTCTCTTTTTGTTTTATTTACTCAGGTTTGCACATCCTTATCAATATGAACTAAATCACTTTACCCCACCAGATTCAGTGTTTCAAAAGCCACAACCCCAGGTTAGTACCCAGCCTTGGTTTATAAGGTGCCTTGTAGTAGCCCAAGAGGAATCAAATAAGTAGATTCATTGATGCAATTTTGACTTTTCCTTGAAGATCTTTAAGGTAGAAAGTTACAGTTTTGGGTCATTTGTCAGACTCGTAGTTCACTTTGTACTTTACTGGGGGGTGATTTCTATATTCCTCCCTTTTTCTCACTATTCTCTTGATCCAGTTATACAGACCTATAGAAGAGACACCATGCCATTTCATATCCTCCCTGGATGAACTTGTGGAACTCAACGAAAAGCTCTTGAATTGTCAGGAATTTGCAGTCGACTTGGAGGTATCTTGTAAATGACCCTGGGTAAAATTTTTACATTTTCTGTGAGTTTATCTATTGGAGAAGTATAAAATTGATACTAATTGTAATTTTTTTTTTGGTAAAAAATTAATCATATAACTTAGCTTTGTAGCTGACTTTTCAAAATCAGTAAAGAAAAGTCTAATACAGTCTTTGTTTTTTCTCTTCTCCCCTCCTCCTATGTGGTTTAGCACCACTCTTACAGGAGCTTCCTGGGACTGACCTGCCTGATGCAAATTTCCACTCGGACGGAAGACTTCATCATTGACACTCTTGAGCTTCGAAGTGACATGTACATTCTCAATGAGAGCCTCACAGACCCAGCTATCGTTAAGGTCAGCCAGCCTTTTGTGACTCATGCATGTGAGCTCGTACAAGAATTTTAGTGCTTTGCAGTGTACTATTTCTTTTTCTTTTTTTTTTTTTTGAGACGGAGTCTTGCTGTGCCGCCCAGGCTGGAGTGCAGTGGCCGGCTCTCAGCTCACTGCAAGCTCCGCCTCCCGGGTTCACGCCATTCTCCTGTCTCAGCCTCCCGAGTAGCTGGGACTACAGGCGCCCGCCTCGTCGCCCGGCTAGTTTTTTGTATTTTTTAGCAGTGTACTATTTCATCATTTCAACCTAGACCCAGTCAAGTCGGGCGGAATCATGTCATTTCCTAACTAGGATACCATGCTAAATGGCTGTTGTTTCTAAATCCCTGTTAGAACAGCTAAGACTTAGCTTGTTACCACTGAGAAAAATGTTAAATAATTTTAATGACTACTGCAGTGAGCCCCAGCCATCAAGATTGTTTGGACTTAATGACCGTACTGAAGCTACTAGAGCTGCTTTCAGGTGTCTCATTGGTTGATAACAGTTTCAGACTTTAAGGGTGTGGAATCAGGAGTGTAGAAAGCTGTGACAGAAGACAAAAGAAACTTTTAAAACTCATATCTCTAATTTGTTTTTCTTTTTGGTTTTTTTTTTTTTTTTGAGACGGAGTTTTGCCCTTGTTGCCCAGGCTGGAGTGCAATGGCACGATCTCGGCTCACCGCAACCTCTGCCTCCCAGGTTCAGGCGATTCTCCTGCCTCAGCCTCTCGAATAGCTGGGATTGCAGGCATACGCCACCACACCCGCCTAATTTTTGTATTTTCAGTGGAGACAGGGTTTCGCCATGTTGGTCAGGCTGGTCTCAAACTCCTGACCTCAAGCAATCCACCCACCTTGGCCCAAAGTGCTGGGATTACAGGTGTGAGTCACCAGTCCCGGCTGCATATATCTAATCTTGATTAGAACATTGGCTTCAGCCAGGTGAGGCGGCTTAGGCGTGTAATCCCAGCACTTTGGTAAGCTGAGGCAGGAGGATCACTTGAGCCCGGGAGAATGAGACCAGCCTGGGGAACATAGTGAAACCTCGTCTCTACAAAAAATACCAAAGTTCACCTGGGCATCGTGGCACGCCCGTAGTCCCAACTACTTGGGAGGCTGAGATGGGAGGATTGCTGGAGCACAGGAGGCAGATGTTGCAGTGAGCCAAGATCACACCACTGCACTACAGACAGGACAGCGGAGACCACCTTCTAATTTCAGTGTTCTAATAAACTAGAGGCAGAGTTAATTTCTGAGCATGAGTGGCCTGCTACCAGTGTACTGCATGACTTTGATTCTGTTTTCAGGTCTTCCATGGTGCTGATTCGGACGTAGAATGGCTACAGAAAGACTTTGGGTTGTATGTAGTAAACATGTTTGATACCCATCAGGCAGCACGCCTTCTTAACCTGGGCAGGCACTCACTCGATCATCTCCTGAAACTCTACTGCAATGTGGACTCAAACAAGCAGTATCAGCTGGCTGATTGGAGAATACGGTCAGTTTGCTCTTAATGAGGAAATGTGGGTGGCAGAAGAAAGTGATTATTCATTAACCTGTCATCCAGAGAGACCTGGGTTTGAGCCATACCATACTTATTGAGATGAATGGCATCAGGTTTTCACCAGGCATCTTCAGCAGCAGAAAAGGGGTAGGAAATTCTTTAACGATAATGTGGACTTTATGATGGGCTGATGCAGTTAGTTACACGGTGTTTCATGGAAACAGTGGCTGAAAAAGAGGTGCCAAGTCAGTATTTGCCCGTGCTGGTCTCTTGTTTGAAACTGGGATCTCTCTACTAGATGATTTTGTGTGTGTGTCTGTGTGTGTGTGTGTCTGTGTGTGTGTGTGTATGTGTGTGTGTGTAAGATCTTCCATAGGGATTATTGTGTGTGTGTGTAAGATGATCTTCCATAGGTGGGAAAGAATTCTAAAGGACACTGTTGGTTTGGCTTTATATTGAGCATTTTTTGTGGCATAAGGTAGCAGTTTTGCCCCACTTCCTGCAGGCCTTGCTCAGCTTGGTCATTTTCTGCTTGTTTGCTACCTCTCCGAGGTTGCACCTGTCATAGGAAGGTGCCGCTGAGCTTTTCCAGGAATTCCGCATGCCAGAATGCAGGAATTTCTTTTCTTTTCTTTTCTTTTCTTTTTTTTTTTTTTTTTTTTTTGAGATGGAGTTTCACTCTTGTTGCCCAGGCTGGAGTGCAATGGTGCAATCTTAGCTTACCGCAACCTCCGCCTCCCAGGTTCAAGTAATTCTGCCTCAGCCTCCCGAGTAGCTAGGATTACAGGCATGCTGCGCCACCACGCCCAGCTAATTTTGTATTTTCAGTAGAGACGGGGTGTCTCCATGTTGGTTAGGCTGGTCTCGAACTCCCAACCTCAGGTGATCCTCCCGCCTCCACCTCCCAGAGTGCTGGGATTATAGGCATGAGCCACTGCACCTGGCCCGGAATGCCAGAATTTCTAAATATAAAAGTAAAATTACATGTGGACTGATAAAGTCCAAATAAAAGATGAAAATTGATAAAATCTAAAACCACTCCCTTTTACTGAGTCCTTACCCTGTGCCAAGCTCTGGGCTAAGTGCTTCAAGGATGTGGTCCTATGTCGTCCTCACAACAGCCTATGAAGTACCTGGTTCTCATTTCACAAGTTAGGTGGGTAAGCCCAAAGAGGTTAAGGAACTTGTCCAAGGACAGACATCTGGAGCTGAGATTTGAACTCAGGACAGCAGTGCCCCCTTTTCTGCTGCCTCTCGTGTGTGTCCAGAGTAGCTGACAGTGCCCTTAATTTAACCACCGCATTACCCTGCCTCCCTTTCTACCCAGCTGTTAAAATAATGGTTTATCATGTTAAAATCCGGGAAGTGTTGGCAGAACTGCAGTATTGGCTATGAAAGGATCTTTCATATTGGAAGGGTCTGAGGAAGTCCCAGCACCCAAGGAATAGACAAACTGAACTGCTGTCATGGGGGGCAATCAGTGAAATAGTGTCCTCTGCAATTCCAGCCCCCTGCCTGAGGAGATGCTCAGCTATGCCCGGGATGACACCCACTACCTGCTATACATCTATGACAAAATGAGGCTGGAGCTGTGGGAGCGTGGCAACGGCCAGCCCGTGCAGCTGCAGGTGGTGTGGCAGCGGAGCAGGGACATCTGCCTCAAGGTACACCTCAGCCACAGTCACACAGACCGCGACACTCTCGGGCTCTGTGTCTGGCCAGGTTCTAGTTCTTAGGTTTGCTGCTTAAATTCATGAAAAGAGCCAAACGTTTTGCAGAGCCCAGGGCACAATTTTGATTGCCGTTGATTTTGAATATTCTCTAATACTTTGTAGAAATTCATCAAACCTATCTTCACGGATGAGTCCTACCTTGAACTCTATAGGAAGCAAAAGAAGCACCTTAACACACAGCAGCTGACAGCCTTTCAGCTGCTGTTTGCCTGGAGGGATAAAACAGCCCGCAGGGAAGATGAAAGCTACGGGTAAGGGATTAGAGATTCTTTTAATACTTGTTTGCAGACTGAGGAGCTCTAATAACAGGTAAATAATGGACTTTTTTCTTTTGCCATGAAAGCTGCTTGTTTCCCCTATGTGACAGTATCTAATGGAACTTGCTGGCTGAATGTAATGTGTTCCCACGGTGTGTGCTTTTTTTTTTTTCCAGATATGTACTGCCAAACCACATGATGCTGAAAATAGCTGAAGAACTGCCTAAGTGAGTCTGAGAGCTGATTAGTATGTTCTGACTTTCTCAGTAGATCTTATGTTCTTCAAAATCAAGCTTTTCTGGTTGCTATTACCCAAGGCTGCTTACTTGGAGATTAATGCTCTAAGCTTGAAAGGTAGCAAGTCAAAGGAATATAGAATATCTGCCCTCAGGCTGCCATTTAAGAATTAAAACCTCTGGCCGGGCGCGGTGGCTCAAGCCTGTAATCCCAGCACTTTGGGAGGCTGAGACGGGCGGATCATGAGGTCAGGAGATGGAGACCATCCTGGCTAACACGGTGAAACCCCGTCTCTACTAAAAATACAAAAAAACTAGCCGGGCGGGGTGGCAGATGCCTGTAGTCCCAGCTACTCGGGAGGCTGAGGCAGGAGAATGGCGTAAACCCGGGAGGCGGAGCTTGCAGTGAGCTGAGATCCGGCCACTGCACTCTAGCCCGGGCAACAGAGCAAGACTCCGTCTCAAAAAAAAAAAGAATTAAAACCTCTGAACTGGAATCATTTCAATGATTATGCCTTAGTTTTGAGTTCCTTTTAAGTCTCTGAGCCTTATAGCATCTACTTGCAAGGGAAGAAAAAGTCCCAGATTCTCTCATCTATACTTTCTTCCAAATTCAAGCAGCTCATGATCTTAAACGTTTTGTGATCTTGATTAAAGTATAAGCAAGAATCAAAATCCACAGCCCATTGGTTGCCCCGTGTGGAATTGAGAATCCATAGTGCTGTGGCACTTACTTCCAGCTCTCCCTGATTGCGGGAGTCAGGCTCCAAGAGGGATCCACTTAAAGCTTGGTGTTGCAAAGAACACATGGAGAAGTTGGCCTAGGCTGGCCTGACATCAGTGTTTCCTTAGTCCCTAGCTGTAGCTTCAGCTTAGATGTGCTACCCTGGCTTTACCCAGTCGTTATTCTTATCTGGAAGTGTTTGAGGGCTGCATTTCTGAGTGACAAACTGAGTGTGTTCTTACTTGTCTTCAGGGAACCTCAGGGCATCATAGCTTGCTGCAACCCAGTACCACCCCTTGTGCGGCAGCAGATCAACGAAATGCACCTTTTAATCCAGCAGGCTCGAGAGATGCCCCTGCTCAAGGTAAGAAGCTTTTCTGTGGCCAGGCCTGGTGGCTCACGCCTGCAGTCCCAGCACTTTGGGAGGCTGAGATGGATGGACCATTTCAGGTCAGGAGTTCAAAACCAGCCTGGCCAACATGGTGAAACCCCATGTCTACTAAAAATACAAAAAATTAGCCGGGTGTGCGGTGTGCGCCTGTGATACCAATTACTCTGGAGGCTGAGGCAGGAGAATCGCTGGAACCCAGGAGGCGGAGGTTGCAGTGAGCCGAGATTGTACCACTGCACTCTAGGCTGGGAAACAGGGGGAGATTCTGTCTCAAAAAAAAAAAAAAAGATTTTCTACTGAAGGGTCCTAACTTAGCAAGCCTGTTTTTGTTTTTTGTTTTGTTTTGTTTTGTTTTTTGTTTTTTGAGACAGAGTCTTGCTCTGCCACCCAGGCTGGAGTGCAGTGGCCGGATCTCAGCTCACTGCAAGCTCCGCCTCCCGGGTTTACGCCATTCTCCTGCCTCAGCCTCCCGAGTAGCTGGGACTACAGGCGCCCGCCTCGTCGCCTGGCTAGTTTTTTGTATTTTTAAGTAGAGACAGGGTTTCACCGTATTAGCCAGGATGGTCTCTATCTCCTGACCTCGTGATCCGCCCGTCTCGGCCTCCCAAAGTGCTGGGATTACAGGCTTGAGCCACCGCACCCGGCCTGTTTTTTGTTTTACGACGGAGTCTCGCTCTGTCTCCAGGCTGGTGTGCAGTGGCCCAATCTCGGCTCACTGCAACCTCCACCTTCCGGGTTCAAGCAATTCTCCTGCCTCATCCTCCTGAGTAGCTGGGACTACGGGCGCATGCCACCATGCCCAGCTAATTTTTTTGTATTTTTATAGAGACAGGGTTTCACCATGTTAGCCAGGATGGTCTCGATCTCTTCACCTCGTGACCCACCCACCTTGGCCTCCCAAAGTGCTGGGGTTACAGGTGTGAGCCACCACGCCTGGCCTTTTTTTCTTTTTCCTTTTTTCTTTTTTTTTTGAGACAGAGTCTCACTGTTGTCGCCCAGGCTGGGGTGCAATGGTATGATCTCGGCTCACTGCCTCCAGGGTTCAAGCGATTCTCCTGACTCAGCCTCCCCAGTTGCTGGGATTACAGGCGTGCACCACCACACCCAGCTAATTTTGTATTTTTATTAGAGGCGGGGTTTCACAATATTGGCCAGGCTGGTCTTGAACTCCTGACCTCAGGTGATCTGCCCACCTGGGCCTCCCACAGTGCTGGGATTATAGGCGTGAGCCATCAGGCCCAGCCTTAGCAGGCCTGATTTTTCTGCTAGCATCTTATTCCTTGTGGCTGCCTAGATTCATGAGCTGGTATCCATTCTAAACAACCCTAGGGAAATCATAGGGCTTAGGAAATCCAGTGTGTGTGTCTTGATAAATTTAGCTGCTTTTTTTTTTTTATGATAGTTGAAAACTATCGTTTTATTTATATGAAAACTCATTCTTTTTATTTTATGACCTTAGCTTTGATGATTCAGCAGCAAGTACTGTCTGGTAACTGGGCCAATTCACTGTTCTAAGGCAGTTAATCTGGTGGAGTGAGATGGAGTGGTGACCTCAGCAGAGGGAGCTAGTTTTGGGAGCCTGGCGGTGGCCCAGATGTGAAGTGATAGCTCCCTGACTGAGTGAGGAATCACAGACTGGAAAGGAAAGAACAGGTATAGGAAGCATCAGAGGAAAAGACTGATGGGACTTCATAGCAAATGATGACAATGGCATCCAGTTTTCTTTTGTTTTTTTTGTCATTGTTGTTTTGAGACAGGGTCTTGCTCTGTCACCCAGGCTGGAGTGCAGTGGTACAATCATGGCTCACTGTAGCCTCTATCTGCTAGGCTCAAGTGGTGTTGGGACCACAGGCACACACCACCATATCCAGCTAAGTTTTTTTAAATTTTTTGTAGAGATGGGTCTTGCTGTGTTTCCCAGACTGGTCTTGAACCCCTGGGCTCAAGAAGTCCTCCCAGTTTGGCCTCCCAAAGTGCTGAAATGACAGTTACAAGCCACCTGCCAGCCCCACATTTGCAATTTTTATGTTAAAAATGTTTTGTAAGCTTTGTGCTTTGTCCAAGTAAAGAGAGACCTTGATTACTAGAGAAGGATCTTTTTCAAGCTCTTTGGAATCCTTCCTGTTGTGCTTAGTCATGATAAAGAGCTTTATTCTTTCATTCTACAAGTAATTATTGAGCACCAAATAATTATTGTGCCAGGCACTGTAAAGAGTGAAGAGAGGAAAGAAAACCTCTGGGCTCTTGAGAAACAGGCTGGGGAAGGAACACAGTCAGCGCTGGGGACTGGGGGTTGGACTTGAGGCTTTTGGGCAACTTTCCTCAATTCTCTTTGTTTTTATTGTTAGTCTGAAGTTGCAGCCGGAGTGAAGAAGAGCGGACCGCTGCCCAGTGCCGAGGTAGAGTGTCGGATCCGTTTTCTCCCCCGGGAGGAAAGACGTCAGTCACAGCCAGTGCAAGTATACCTCTGACAGAGGCCTGTGCTGACAGCTGGCAGAAAGCTACTGCCGGCTTGCACGTTTTACATGCCAGCCTGCTGGTGTCTTTTTGATGCAGAGATTGGAGAATGTTCTCTTTGGACCTCACGACTGCTCCCATGCCCCTCCGGATGGCTATCCAATCATCCCAACCAATGGTAAAGTCGAGAGCCCTCCTGACTGTCCTGAAGAGGTTGGGGCACAGCTACCTTGTCTCAAATTCTGTACGCCTGGCCGGGCGTGGCTTATGCCTATAATGCCAGCATATTGGAAGGCTGAGGCGGGTGGATCACCTGAGGTCAGGAGTTTGAGACCAGCCTGGACAACATGGTGAAACCTCATCTCTACTAAAAATACAAAAATTAGCTGGACGTGGTGGTGGGCGCCTGTAATCCCAGCTACTTAGGTGTCAGAGGCAGGAGAATCACTTGAACCAAGGGTCGGAGGTTGCAGTGAGCCGAGATTGTGCCATTGCACTCCAGCCTAGGGGACTACAGCAAAACTCCATCTCAAAAAGAAAAAATAAACAAACAAAATAAAATTCTGTAGGCTTTGACCTTATTATCTACTGCTCCTCTAGGATCTGTGCCAGTTCAGAAGCAGGCGAGCCTCTTCCCTGATGAAAAAGAAGATAACTTGCTGGATACCACATGCCTGATTGCCACAGCTGTCATCACGTTATTTAATGTGAGTAGCACGGAAACTTCCCTGAGGTGATGAGGACCCCCTGGGATTTACTGGGTTTATCCAGCAAGTTGTCTGCCTGGAGTGTTGCTTACACTCGAAGACTAATGCTAAGAGCAAAACCCAGCAGTGCTGGGAGAGGCACAGAGACCGATGAGCAAGGTGACACTGACCACTCTGGAGGAGGTGGTCTGGGGACATGGATGGAGGATTCTCTGAGCTCTGTGTGTGAAGAAGTCTTCAAGGAAAGGCTGACGTCCTGTTGTTGAACAGCACCTAGTGGGAGGAGGGCTTGCGCTCAGAGAACATACAAGCAGGACTTTGTTGACAAGCTGCAGCGCTGGCTGGGGAAAAACGATTCACCTGGATGCCCATCTTGGGTGGCGTAGGTGTGCTGTCCGACGAACTGTAGAACGTGCACTGCCCGTAGCTTCCTGCCTGACCCCAGCATCACATATGTGTGCTTTCGGTGAAGAAGAGGAATGCTTTTGAAATCCTTTTTTTTTTTTTTTCGATACAATCTTGTTCTGTCACCCAGTCTGGAATGCAGTGGCACAATCATGGCTCACTGCAGCCTTTCCCTTTGAGGCTCAAATGTTCCTCCTACCTCAGCCTCCCGAGTAGCTGGGATTACAGGCATGAGTCACTGCACCCAGCTATTTCACTTTTTTTGTTTGTTTGTTTTTTGTTTGTTTGTTTGTTTGTTTTGAGACGGAGTCTCGCTCTGTCGCCCGGGCTGGAGTGCAGTGGCCGGATCTCAGCTCACTGCAAGCTCCGCCTCCCGGGTTTACGCCATTCTCCTGCCTCAGCCTCCCGAGTAGCTGGGACTACAGGCACCCGCCACCTCGCCCGGCTAGTTTTTTTTTTTTTTTTTTGTATTTTTTAGTAGAGACGGGGTTTCACCGTATTAGCCAGGATGGTCTCGATCTCCTGACCTCGTGATCCGCCCGTCTCGGCCTCCCAAAGTGCTGGGATTACAGGCTTGAGCCACCGCACCCGGCCTTGTTTGTTTTTTTGAGATGGAGTTTCACTCTTGTTGCCCAGGCTGGAGTGCAATGGCACCATCTCGGCTCACTGCAACCTCCACCTCCCAGGTTCAAGCGGTTCTCCTGCCTCAGCCTCCCTAGTAGCTGGGATTGCAGGTACCCGCCACCACACTCAGCTAATATTTTATATTTTTAATAGAGACGGGGGTTTCACTGTGTTGGTCAGGCTGGTCTCGAACACCTGACCTCAGGTGATCCACCTGCCTAAGCCTCCCAAAATGCTGGGATTACAGACATGAGCCACCACACCCAGCTTTTTTTTTTTTTTTTTTTTTTTTTTTTTTTTTTTTTTTTTTGAGACAGGATCTCACTCTGTCACCCAGATGGGAGTACAGTGGCACCATCTTGGCTCACTGCAACCTCTGCCTCCTGGGCTCAAGCAATCCTTCTGCCCCAGCCTTCTCCCGAGTAGCTGGGACTACAGGCATGTGCCACCATGCCCAGCCAATTTTTGTATGTTTTGTGGAGATGGGGTTTCACCATGTGGCCCAGGCTTGACTTTCATTTTTAACTTAATCTCATAAATCTCGATTGGGCCTTGCTTTAGCAATTAATGAGAAAATGTGAGGCGCTTTAGTTGACCTCAGAGCTAATTTGATTCATGAAGGTGATTTATCAGCTAAACGTGTTAGCATGAACTCTGGGCTCCTTTGATATGGAAGTGCTGTTTGGGGTAAAGGAGGCTGTGGTCTCTCCACACTCTGTGTTGCAAAGGGGCATAATTACAAATGAAGCAAAAGAATAGCACATGAATATTTATGAACCCAGTTGGAAGCAGCATTTTGTTGCATAATTTCAAAGATTCCCTGTAAAGTTATGTAATATTAAATTTCAGGCATGGTGCGGTGGCTCCCAGCACTTTTGGAGGGCAAGGCAGGCAGATCACCTGAGGTCAGGAGTTTGAGACCAGCCTGGCCAACATGGTGAAACCCTGTCTCTACTAAAAAATACAAAAATTAGCCAGGGGTTGTGGCACATGCTTGTAATCCCAGCTACTCGGGAGGCTGAGGCAGGAGAATCGCTTGAACCGGGGAGGCAGAGGTTGCAGTGAGCAGAGATCACACCACTGCACTCCAACCTGGGCAACAGAGCAAGACTCTATCTCAAAAAAATACATACATAAAATAAATTTCAGGCATCAATTAAGACCTCATATTCTAGAGCCAGACCATGCTGGGTTTAAATCCTTGGTCTGCTCGTATTCACTGCAAGCCTCTGAAAGACTGTCAAACCTCTGTAGGCCTCAGTTTCCTCCTCTGTAAGGTGGTGAGAGTAATACCACCACATAGGCTATGAGGACATGGTGAGAATTCACTGATCCAGCACATTCATATTGAAATGCTACTGGGTGCTGTTGCAGACACAACGCCTTATACATAGGAGAGTGTATGAAAAATTAGCCTTAGCCATTGGTATTAATATCACTGTTAACTGGCTGGGTGCGTGCGGTGGTTCACACCTGTAATCCCAGCACTTTGGGAGGCCAAGACGGGTGGATCACTTCAGGTCAGGAGTTCAAGACTAGCCTGGCCAATATGGTGAAACCTGGTCTCTGCTAAAAATAACAAAAATTAGCCGGGCATGAGCAGAGATCACACCACTGCACTCTAGCCTGGGCAATACAGCGAGACTCTGTCTCAAAAAAAAAAAAAAAAATCACTATTAACTGTTGCTGTCTTGCTGGCGTCTTGATGTCACAGATGATCATGGTTATTAGTGATCATTTTTTTGTCTGTCCCTGCAGGAACCTAGTGCTGAAGACAATAAAAAGGGTCCATTGACAATTGCACAGAAAAAAGCCCAGAACATCATGGAGTCCTTTGAAAATCCATTTAGGATGGTGAGTAGTAGTTTTGTGTACTCAGGGCTGACAGGATATATAGAGATGCCTACAGCTGTACATGCTTTTACCTGGGAAGGAAGCCTCCGAAGCCAGTGTGCCAGCTGCCCTGGTGTCCAGGCAAAGACGCATGGCACCAGCAACCCCCCATCTGAGCGCCTCTGGGCTGTGGGTCTAGATTCCGTTCCCGGCAATGTTTCACACAGCTGTTTCCTTCCTCCAGTTTCTGCCCTCACTAGGACACCATGCCGTCTCTCAGGCAGCGAAGTTCGATCCATCAACAAAAATCTATGAAGTAAGTGGACTTGTCACCTGTTCTAAAAGAGACTTTTTTGTTGTTGTTGTTGTTTTGTTTTTTTGTTTTTTGAGATGGAGTTTCATTTTGTCACCCAGGCTGGAGTGCAGTGGCACGATCTCGGCTCACTGTAACCTCCACCTCCCAGGTTCAAGCAATTCTTCTGCCTCAGCCTCCCGAGTAGCTGGGATTACAGGCACCTGCCATCATGCCCAGCTAATTTTTGTAGAGATGGGGTGTCACCATGTTGACCAGGCTGGTCTCGAACTCCTGACCTCAGGTGATCCACCCGCCTCGGCCTCCCAGAGTGCTGGGACTACAGGCGTGAGCCACTGAGCCTGGCCCTAAAAGAGACTTTCTAAGAAAAGGGGATTTCCTAATTATTCAGACCAGGTTTCTGTTGTAGACAAGTCCATCTCATCTGTGAATCCCCTGACAATGAATGCAAAAGCCCTTTATTTTCTAGCGTTGTTTCTAGGAAAAGGGTCCAGAACTTCAATGAGATTCTTAAAAGCACTTGGAAACCTTGTAAGAAACAAATTTTCACTTGCGGTTTTTTTAATTGAGGTTTAATCTATATGTAGTAAAGTACACAAATATTAAGTATACAGCTTGATGCATTTTTACAGATGTCTGTTACTTTAAGGATCTTAAAGGTGACAGCTTTAATTTTAAAACACTCTCTCTTACTTATCTGGCTTGTTTTTACCAGCATGAGATGAGAACCCACCTCCCCTAGACCCCCTTGAGATGTTTCCGGGAGCCAGCACGTGAACTTTTGTTCGCAGCCTCCTTCCTCCCTGCAGGAAGCCTCTGTTCTGATGACATGGGCGACTGGCTCCCTCTGTGTGGCAGCAGAACTCTTGTGTTAGGCAAAACCGACAGGTCCCCTGGCCCTGGCCCTGAGTTAGCTTGCTATTTTTAGAAATGGGGAATCAGGTGGGGCTTCTGCCTTCTCTCCTCTTTTCCTCTAATGGGTTGTGGCACATTGAACAACTGCACGTCCCGTGTGTTGTGCCCAGTGTCACCTCCATGTGTTGTAACGCCATAGGTCAGTGGGGTGTCATAAGGGAACGCGGCAGACTTGCGGAAGCCCGGCCTTGAGTCTGCCTCGGTCATTCGCTGACCGTGTCCCTTGGACAAGTTACTTAGTCTCCCCGAGCCTGTTTGCTCATCTCTAAAGAGAGGGTGATGACAGTACCTTTGTCCCAGGGTTACAGAGAGACTGAACGAGATGACGGATGGCCCAGTGCCTGGAGGACAGTAGCACTTTGTCCCCCTTAATAGGGATTTTAGCAACGAAGGCAGCATGAAATGTGTTTTTCATGCCCTTAGATTTGAAATTTATGACTTAGAATGTGTGTACTTCTTAGGTTAACCTGCCCTACGTCACCTCATGAAAAGTAAGACAGACTTGGGTGGCTGACTTTGGAGGGTGTTTTTGTTATATTTGCTTTCATTATAGATCAGCAACCGTTGGAAGCTGGCCCAGGTACAAGTACAAAAAGACTCTAAAGAAACTGTCAAGAAGAAGGCAGCTGAGCAAACAGGTAGCACTCACTTCCTTATAGCTCAGTCGGCTGTTAAAGGACGGCTGTTGCACGTCAGCTGTTTCAGCCAAGTGCTGGATACAGCTGTGAATGAAGTAGGCACAGCGCCTGCTCTGTGGGGCTTCCCTTCCGCTGAGGGATGGTGGCCAATCAGTGTCTATCCTGGCAGATGCAGCAGGTGCTGTGCAGAGAGATGGGTGGGGAGTGCTGGGGGGTGCTATAGCTGTCTCGACGGTGGTTGGAGAAGGCAGTCTAATGAATGTGACATTGACAAGACCTGCAGTGACCTAGAGAAGAGTTCTGGAGCCACAGCACAGCGAGCCCAGAGGCCCTGGGGGTAGTTCACTAGGCATGCTCAGCAGCAGCAAGTGGGCCTGCATGAGCAGAGCGGGTAGAGAAGAGCAGGAAATGGGGAAGGAGCCGGCAGGGGCCCACGGGATGATGCTGCCTTTTACTCTGAGTTCAGAAGCCAGGAGGGTGCTGAGCAGACACAGGGTGGCAAGTGACTGACATGTGGCCCTCTGGCTGCTGTGTCAAGAGCAGATGATAGGTGACAGGGTGGGAACCCGGGAAGGGAGAGGAGACATGACAGTGGCCCAGGCGAGAGGGAACAGTGGCCTTGAGACCAGCGTGGGAGCAGAAGAGGTGGCGAGAAGCTATCAGAGCCTGGATCTGTCCCATAGCAAAGCTGACAGCATTTGAGGATGAGGTGGATGTGGCATGGGAGAGAAAGGAGGAAGTCTTGGATGAAGATTTTGTCCTGAGCAGCTGGAAAGCTGGAGTTGCTGGCAGCCAAAGTAGCTGGTTTGAGCCAGCTTGTCCACGATGGTGATGGTGATGATCCTGTTAAACGCCCTCAGGTCCACAGGCCACTGAGCATTTGGGTTCACAGGACAGGAGCAGCCAGGGCCGGGGAGGATCAGCTCAAGTGTAGGTGAAGGTGCACAGCCTGAGCCCTGAGGCAGCCTGTCCTGCAGAGATGCGGGACCAGGGAGCTGCGAGGGAGGAGGGATCAGCTGTGACAACCCCTGTGGCTAGGCCAAGTCGGAGGAGGATGGAGATGGAGGAGGGTGGTTGCTGGATTCAGCAACTCCAGAGACAGTTCTCTTCCTTGCAGCTGCCCGGGAACAGGCAAAGGAGGCGTGCAAAGCTGCAGCAGAACAGGCCGTCTCCGTCCGACAGCAGGTCGCGGTACGTGCCAGCCTTTCTCCTTTTTCCTTTGACAAACGATGCCCCTCCTTGTGGTCAGGATCTTCCTTGGGTATCTTAGGGGGCTTGCCCTATGCTTTATATTAAGTCCTGACTTCTTTCCAGTTCACCTTTTTTTAAATTTCCTTTTTTTTTAAAAAAAAAATAGTGACATGGTCTTACTCTTACCCTGATGCCCAGGCTGGAGTACAGTGGTGCAATTATAGCTCATAGCAGCCTTGTACTCCTGGGCTCAAGCAGTCCTCCCACCTCAGCCTCCCAAGTAGCTAGGACTACAAGCACGCACTACCATGCCCGGCTACATTTTTTTTCAATTTTTTGTACAGATAAGGGTCTTGCTATGTTGCCCAGGCTGGTCTCAGACTGCCTAAAGCAGTCCTCCCACCTTGGCCGCCCAAAGCACTGGAATTATAGGCATGAGCCACTGCACCTGGCCTGCTTGCCTTTCTTAAATGACCTCATGTCATTGTCCAGTGAGGAACTGGTTTCAGCTGACCCTGAGTGTTGGTCCGAAGTTCCAGCCACAGCTCCTCTTCCCACCACTGACAGTTCTTCTTACCACTTAGGCAGCTGGGTCCCAGCTACCACTGAGGCTGGCGGGGGGTTCCCTCTCCCACGTGCCTCCCTTTTCCTCCCCTACATCTGTTCGTGATCTACAGCTAGAAAATGCTGCAAAGAAGAGAGAGCGAGCAACAAGTGACCCAAGGACCACAGAACAGAAACAAGAGAAGAAACGACTCAAAATTTCCAAGAAGCCGAAGGACCTGGAGCTGCCAGAAAAAGAGTTTACACCTTACGACTACAGCCAGTCAGACTTCAAGGCTTTTGCTGGTGAGGAAGTACTGGGGCCCCATAGGGAGGCATCTGTGTGTGTTGAGAGGGGAGGATCCATAAAGAGACTGCAACATAGGAGCCAAGTGAGCCCTGCGCAAGGCATGGCGCTCGCCAGAAATGGTTGGAGTGGGCCGGGCGCGGTGGCTCAAGCCTGTAATCCCAGCACTTTGGGAGGCCGAGGCGGGCGGATCACAAGGTCAGGAGATCGAGACCATCCTGGCTAACACGGTGAAACCCCGTCTCTACTAAAAAGTACAAAAAACTAGCCGGGCGAGGTGGCGGGCGCCTGTAGTCCCAGCTACTACTCGGGAGGCTGAGGCAGGAGAATGGCGTGAACCTGGGAGGCGGAGCTTGCAGTGAGCTGAGATCCGGCCACTGCACTCCAGCCTGGGCGACAGAGCGAGACTCCGTCTCAAAAAAAAAAAAAAAAAAAAAAAAAGAAATGGTTGGAGTGGTCCAGAGAGGCCGTGGTGATGTGGACAGTGGCCTGCAGCCTCATTTCCACCTTCTCCATGGGAGCTCACTCTCTTGGTGGTCTCCATGGTGGGTTAGCAAGATCCACCTGTCACTTCCTTTGTGACCAGGGCTCCATCCTTCCTCACTGTAACTTGTGCCCATAAACCCTCTCTCTCTCTTTCACACACACACACACACACACACTCTGAGGATTGTGTTTGTTGAAAAATCTCAAAACCTATGACATGAACCCCTATGGGTGCTGGGGCCGTGAGAGTCCGTCTGCTTCGAAGGGGCTACAGATGGCATTCCCGACTCCAGCAGCCTTCGGCGCAGCATGCTCCTTTGGAAGAGAAAGCAGAGGCCATTCCACACAGTGGCCCTTTATACAGGAGTGTCGCCTCAGAGCCCGAGTTCCTGACGGCATCACCCAGCACAGAGATCAGAATGGATTTCCTTATGTGCAGGGGCCACTGCTGTAGCCACCTGCCCCTAACGTCCCTGGGACTAGAGCCGAGAGAAACAGGCCTGGTCTTCAGACTGCCCACAGGGACCAGGATCACCATGTATTCATTTACGTGAGCCATGAGCTGCAGCCCCTCATCGTGACGGGGGTTGTGCTCTGACAGCCAAGGCTTGCCTGAGTGTCGTGGTCCCGGCCTCGCTGTGAGCCTGTGATGCCTGGTAACTCATTGACCTGACCACAGGTCTCTCTCATCTCTTACCTTTCAGGAAACAGCAAATCCAAAGCTGCTTCTCAGTTTGATCCAAACAAACAGACCCCTTCTGGCAAGGTAAGAACTGTTCCTGGAGGATATTAGCACACCTGTGGCGCCTGTTTTTGACCTCCTCCTCTGCTGAGAAGACAGGCCCATCCAGGAGTCCATTCCTTTGCATATCTTTTTCCTCACCTCATTTCTTCCCAAGCGCGGACAATACTCGTCAGCTACCCCGGCAACTCATAAAACGAGGCTGTAAAAGCTGGCGTGTGGTTTTAAAGGGTGTTATTCTGTGTTTGCTACCATGGGAACCACAGCTGCAGGCCAAAAGCACCCCCTTTGGGGCCAGCACAAGCCTGCATTCGCCCCACGTGGGTGTTGGTGCTGGTGCCAGGGAAACAGCGTGGCTGCAGGTTCCACAGGCACGGGGACAGGGCTGCTTTGGGGCCCTCCTGTTCCTCTTGCAGCGCATCCTAGCAGCTCTGCCTTCAGAGACCCAGAAACGTCCTCTCGCAGGGAATCTAAAGTCACACCTGTGCTGCTAGAATCTTTGGCCCTCTGAGCTCAGGTGTGTGTTTCTGTGTATCTTGTGATCAAGGTGCCTACCCAGCTTAAACGGTTTCTTTTCTTTCCAGAAATGCATTGCAGCCAAAAAAATTAAACAGTCAGTGGGAAACAAAAGCATGTCCTTTCCGACGGGAAAGTCAGACAGGTACGCGGTGGATGGCAGTGTAGCCCAGGGAGCCCAGGGAAAAAGCACCTGCCCTGCATGCTGCAGTCAGTGGGGAGCCGCTGGGGAGCGAGTGCCCGGGGGTCTTCGACCAGGATGCCTCAGAGAACCTCCCACAGCCACGTCCCTCTCGCCACTCGGAAAACAAGGGCGGGAGGTGATTTCTCTGTGCCACACATCACAGAGCCAGGCACTGCACCCCAGGACTCAGATGCCCCTTGTTCCTGGCTTTCCAGTTACTGTGTTTCCTGGGGTCACCTCAGGGAAAATAGGTGTGAATAGTTACAAAATTTTCCTGGGCCAGCCTATTAGGAATGAGGAAAAAGTAAGCACGTGTGGGTTATCCTTGTTGTTGAAGAGTGGTTTGACTTGGTTTTGTTTTGGTTTGTGACAGTCTCATTCTGTCACCCAGGCTGGAGTGCAGTGGCACAATCTCAGCTTATTGCAACCTCCGTCTCCTGGGTTCAAGCAAGTCTCTCACCTCAACCTCCCGAGTAGCTGGGATTACAGGTGCCTGCCACCATGCCCGGCTAATGTTTTTGTATTTTTAGTAGAGATGGGGTTTTGCCATGTTGGCCAGGCTGGTCTCAAACTCCTGGCCTCAGTTGATCCTCCCAACTCGGCCTCCCAGAGTACTTGGATTACGGGTGTGAGCTACTGCACCTGGCGAAATGTTTTTGTTAAAAACATAAAATCCTAATAATCAAGCTGACCCTGAGGTCAGGGGACTTGCCCGGGGGTAGGAAGAACAGGTCTGCCTTCTCGAGATGCTGCTCAGTTCGGCCAACTCTGGTGGGCCGCCGAGTTCTCGGGAGCCCCTGAACAAACCATTCTCCCTCTGTTCTGCATGATTAAGGTTTGCACCATTTTGTAAACCATCTGAGAACATCCAGCCAACCCAGAAGAAATAACTGTTGTTTTTATACTGTCTCTGCAGAGGCTTCAGGTACAACTGGCCACAGAGATAGTCCTGGAAGCCACGCGGCACCCGTGGACCAGAAGCACCAAATGCCAGTGCTGCTTTTGTACAGACGTATTTTTAAACCATTAAAAAATATTCTTCCTGGAAGAAAGCTGATTCCTGACTTTTATTTTGTTGCCGCCACAGCTCTGGGCAGGTTGCCATCCTGTTCAGGCAACCATCTTCAGCTGTCTGTGGGCAGGTGAGTGTGCTCCAGGGGTTATGGTGACTTCCAGAAAAATCCAGAGCTGGCTGGGCATGGTGGTTCACGCCTGTAATCCCAGCACTTTGGGAGGCCGAGGCAGGCGGATCACGAGGTCAGGAGATTGAGACCATCCTGGCCAACACAGTGAAACCCCCTTTCTACTAAAAATACAAAACACTAGCTGGGCGTGGTGGCGGGCGCCTGTAGTCCCAGCTACTCCGGAGGCTGAGGCAGGAGAATGGCATGAGAGCCGAGATCTCGCCACTGCACTCCAGCCTGGGCAACAAAGCGAGACTCCGTCTCAAAAAAAAAATAAAAAGAAAAATCCAGAGCCACTCCCGAGGAGGAATATGAGACAAACTGCTGGGACTCAGAAGTGGCAGCACCTGCGAAGCACAAGCTGTGATGCTCATCGCTCCCCTTGGAGAGGGTTCTCTGGGCAGTTTCACTTCCTTCCCGAGCCTTCAGATAACGTGAATGGAGCCACCTGGTTAAAAAATGCCATCGGGAAAGGAAGTGGTAAGGTGCCCTAGAGCTAGCCGCAGCTCCTGAGGACCTGTTCTCTACTCTGTTCTTTGCTTTTTTTTTTTAAATCAACTGTTTGTTTGTTTGTTTGTTTTCTGATTATAGAAGTAATAACATGTTCATTGCAGGAAATGTGGGAAATATAGTAAAATGCAAGGTCAGACGTGGTGGCTCATGCCTGTCATCCCACACTGTGGGAGGCTGAGGCAGGCGGATCACCTGAGGTCAGGAGTTCATGACCAGCCTGGCCAACATGGTGAAACCCCATCTCTACTGAAAATACAGAAATTAGCCAGGCATGGTGAGCACCTGTAATCTCAGCTACTTGGGAGGCTGAGGCAGAAGAATCGCCTGAACCTAGGAGGCGGAGGTTGCGGTGAGCTGAGATCACACCACTGCATTCCAGCCTGGGCAGTAGAACAATACTCCCTCAAAAACAAAAGAAAAATACAAAGAGAAAATTTTAAGCATCTGTAGTCCTACCACACAAAGATGCTCTTTTTTTTTCCTTCTTCTTCTTTTTTTGAGACAGGGTCTCACTCTGTTGCCTAGTCTGGAGTGCAGTGGTGTGATCTTGGCTCACTGCAGCCTTGACCTCCCAGGCACAAGTGATCTTGCCGCCTCAGCCTCCCACATAGCTAAGACTACAGGCACATGCTACCACACCTGGGTAATTTTTCTTATGTTTTATAGAGACGGGGTCTTGCTGTGTTGCCCAGGCTGGTCTTGAACTCTTGGCCTCAAGCGATCCTCCCGTCTTGTCCTCCCAGTGTTGGGATTTCAGGCATGAGCCACCACGCTGAACTGAGATAATCTTTAACATTTTGCTGTATTTCCTTGTAAGCTTTTGCTATATGTATATAGATATATTTTTTTAATATATCTTGGGTTTAGGTTTCTATCATTTTTCACCTTCAAAGTTTATATTGTGACACTTTTCTCAATCTAAAATTTAGTTTTGCCAACCCCCACTGTTAAACATTTAGGTTTTCATTTTTGGTACTATTCTTAATAATGCAGCACTGAACTTTTCTATAAATTTGTGACCCAATCTCTGATCATTTCTTTAGAATTTCATTTTATTTTAATCCTGAGATGGGCTAATAAGCACAGAATGCCATTACTTTGGTTTTTACAAATACTTAACCTAGGAACGTTTTTTCTTTGAAATTCATCCCACAAAGTATTGAGACCGCCAACTGTATATGATACCCTTTGGGGTGTACCAAACTAAATCACACATCACTGCCGTCAGAGAGCTCCCATTCAAGCAGGACAGCAGAGAACAGCCCTGTCCTAAGATAGGCTGGAGATTGTATTAGCTAGGACTAGATTGGTTGAAAATGACAGAAAAGCCAAACTTTTAACAAGAGAGATGATTTGAGTGACTTTTAACAAGAGAGATGAGTTTCCTCCTCTTTTGTAAATATAGTTGGTCCAGAGCTAGTGTGATGCTCATGATCATCAGACACAGACTCCTATTGTTTTACCACCCTCAGCTCAAATGCAAGGCTGCCGCCTCATGATGCAGGGTGGCTGCCCTTGCTCCACCCATTACTTTCTCATTCCCGTCTGCTGGAAGGAGGAAAGAAGAGCACCCAATCTCTGAATAGGACACTGCCCATTTCAACTTCCCGTTGGTCAGAACTTAGTCACATGACCACAGCAAGGAATATTAGGAAATGTCATTATTTCAGTCATCCATGTGTCCAGCTAAAAGCCCAGGGTTCTATTATAGAATTTGGGAAGAACAGACATCGAAGGACAAAGAACAGTCACTGCCCAAAAATGGCAGCCTCTGCTATAAAAAATTGACAGGTGGAATTTTTTTTTTTTTTTTTTCCTGAGACGGAGTTTCGCTGTTGTTGCCCAGGCTGGAGTGCAATGGCGTGGCACAATCTTGGCTCACTGCAGCCTCCGCCTCCTGGATTCAAGCAGTTGTCCTGCCTCAGCCTCCCAAGGAGTTGGGATTACAGGCGCCCACCATCACCCCCGGCTAATTTTGTATTTTTAAGGAGAGACGAGGTTTCACCATGTTGGTCAGGCTGATCTCGAACTCCTGACCTCAGGTGATCCATTCACCTCAGCCTCCCAAAGTGCTGGGATTACAGGCATGAGCCACTGCACCCGGCCTCACAGGTGGAAATTTTTTTTTTTTTTGAGACAGAGTCTCACTCTTGTCACCCAGGCTGGAGCATAGTGGCGCAATCTCAGCTTACTGCAACCTCTGCCTCTTGGGTTCAAGCAATTCTCCTGCCTCAGCCTCCTAAGTAGCTGGGATTACAGGCGCCCACCACCACACCCAGCTAATTAGTAGAGATGGGGTTTTACCATATTGGCCAGACTGGTCTCGAACTCCTGACCTCAAGTGATCCGCCCGCCTCAGCCTTCCAAAGTGCTGGGATTGCAAGGTGTGAGCCACCGCACCCGGCCAAAATGAGAAATTATTTTCTACCGAGGATGGCCTGAGAGGCCTCGTGAAAGGGGTGTTCGGACTGGACCCTGAGGAGCAAGGGACTTCCAGAGAGCTCTGTGGCAGCGCTGCTCAAAGCGGAGGTTTCTGACAGCCCAGATGGAGGCTTGTCAGAAAGAATCCAGTGCCACCCATAGCCTGGAGGCTGCCGGGGCCGCCGTGCTCACCCGGCTCTCCTGCTGATTCTTCTGCCTGCTGAAGTTTGAGAACCACTGTTAGCTGAAGCCACAGGCCTGAGCCTGGCTGAGCGGGTGCAGTGGTCTTACCACTGGTTAGAGGTGAATGAAAACAGTCTCCCAGAGAGTTGAACTAATGCTGCACCCTTTCTTTGGAAGTTTTCCATATTGGTTTTGTCTTTGTAACAATATTTTTCTGTTTGTTTGTTTGTTTGTTTTTTGAGGCAGTCTCCCTCTCCAGTTGTTCAGGCTGGAGTGCAATGGCACGAACTTGGCTCACTGCAACCTCCACCTCCTGGGTTCAAGAAATTCTCCTGCCTCAGCCTCCCGAGTAGCTGGGATTATAGGCGCCCACCACCACGCCTGGCTAATTTTTGTATTTTTAGTAGAGATGGGGTTTCACCATGTTAGCCAGGCTGGTCCTGAACTCCTGACCTCAGATAATCCACCCACCTTGGCCTCCCAAAGTGCTGGGATTACAGGCCTGAGCCATGGCGCCCAGCCTTCTGTTTGTTTTTTAAAAGACAGGAACCTTAGACAGGAGTTTAAGATCTTTTCAAATGGTCAATCTTGCCAAATAAAAAGTTCACAACTCAGTGTCAGTCCCTAGATGCTGTTTGCGCAAGTTTACTGATCCATCAACCCCAAAATCCAGAACTCTTGAGCCATGGGGTGGAGATGATGGTCTTCGGGCGTTCAAAGAACAGCTGGAGCTCAATGTCAGGTCACTTGGGGGCATCTGGGACAGGACGAAGGAGGATGGGGAGCACATAAAGGGGTGTGTGTGGGTCAGAAACTGTACAGTGACGGAGTAGTGGAGGCCATGGCTGGGCCTGTGCTCCAAGAAGAAGGGAAAGGGATCTGGCAGGGCTGGCGGGGTTGGAGGTAGAGAGAATTTATGAGCAGGAAGGCTGTATGCTCAAGGAGGTATGCTGCTGTTTGCGGTGCCTTAGGCAGCTTGCCATAAGCATTTTCAACCAAGCCACACCACATAATGGCCAAAATTGTTCCCACTCAACCACAGCTGTCTGCCTGGCTGAATGGAAGGCTAGAAAAATGACTCAAGTGCTAACTGCCTAACAAGCCTCTTGTGACAGACACACAACCACGTGGCAGCCCCATTTAAACCATTTCCTTGAACAGCAGCCATTGGCCCACCTTTCTCTCCTCTACCCTTTCTCCCCTTTTTCCTTTTATAACGACACTTTTTAGGAGCTTGGGTGGGATAGTTAACCCACTAGACACTTAAGCTTTATAACTGGATTTTTGAGGTACATTGGTCTGAATTTAGGGAGAAACATTTCATGCTAAAGCCTGATTTTCTCAATCCTGGTTTTTTTGTTTTGTTTTTTGTTTTGATTTTTGGTGTTGGTTTTTTTGTTGTTTTTTGTTGTTGTTGTTGTTGACAGGGTCTTGCTCTGTCACCTAGGCTGGAGTGCAGTGGTGCGACTGTGGCTCACTGAAACCTCCACCTCCCGGGTTCAAGCAATTCTCATGCCTCAGCCTCCCGAGTGGTTGGGACTACAGGTGCGTGCCACCATGGCAGCTAATTTTTGTATTTTTAGTAGAGATGGAATTTCACCACGTTGGCCAGGCTGGTCTTGAACTCCTGACCTCAGGCGATCCGCCCCCTTCGGCCTCCTGAACTGCTGGGATTACAAGCGTGAGCCACCACACATGGCCAATCCTGGTTTTTTTCTGTAGACTTCTGTAGTCATCTGGCCTGACTTTAACGTCAATTGTGATTGTAACTGGGCTGAGCAGTAATGGCTACTTCTGGCAAAATCAGTTTTTCTGACCTGAAGTCAGTTTTCTGATCTGAAGTCAAGTGGCATTTTTGGATTCACAGTGCTGTACATTTGGGGGCCTTTTTTGTCTGTAATTTATTCAGGGTTTTTGTCTTCTCTGAACTTGGAAGGTTTGTACAATGTCTGTGCACTCTGGCCCAGAGGTCTCAAGTTCTGTTCCTGCTTGAGGCTGAGGCCTCAGTTTCACTCCCTGTACAGGAAGACAAAGGATGTCAATGTGTGAGCCTTTTTCATGTGAGGACCCACATGCCGGAGCAGCTTTGTCCAGCTTGTAGAAGGGATGGGATGGACTTGGCGCTCCCCTTTCCCCTATGCAGTGCCCTGGAATGCCAGGGCCACGTCTACGGTCAGTCCTTCACCACCTAAAAGCAAGCTGATCCACAAGGCACCTAGCTGCATGCAGGCCTGCCATCTACGGCCACCATCCTCAGCTTCCGAGCTTATGATCTGGCTCAGGGAACACAGACAAGTACACAGGCAGTTACAACCCAGAGGCAGAAATGTCTTCGAGGAAGTACAGGCAATGTCGGTGAACACCTTGACCCAAGTACAGGGTTGAACCTAGTCAAGCCTGTAGCACTGGACACACACACTGACTCTTACCCACTATGTGGACCTTTCACAAATAATCTTTGTTCCTGGAACAAGTCCATGGAAGCTGTTGCCTAGCAATGTTTTTTATTCTTTAGAGACAGGGTCTTGCTATGTTGCCCAGGCTGGTCTCGAACCCCTGGGCTCAAGTGGTCCTCCTGCCTTGGCCTCCCAAAATCCTAGTATTAACAAGCCTGATCCCCTGTGCCCAGCTGCCTAGCAATTCTTTTTTTTTTTTTTTTTGAGACGGAGTTTTGCTCTGTCGCCAGGCTGGAGTGCAGTGGCACAATCTCGGCTCACTGCAACCTGCACCTCCCGGGTGCAAGGGACTCTCCTGCATCAGGCTCCCGCATAGCTGGGATTACAGGCGTCTGCCACCACCCTGGCTAGTTTTTTGTATCTTTAGTAGAGTCGAGGTTTCACCATGTTGGCCAGGCTAGTCTTGAACTCCTGGCCTCAGGTGATCCACGTGAGCCACCGCACCCAGCCTATGCCTAGCAATAATTTTTTTTTTTTTTTTTTTTGAGACGGAGTCTCGCTCTGTCGCCAGGCTAGGCTGGAGTGCAGTGGCGCAATATTGGCTCACTGCAACCTCCACCTCCCGGGTTCAAGCGATGCTCCTGCCTCAGCCTCCCGAGTAGCTGGGACTACGGGCGCGCACTACCACGCCCAGCTAACTTTTGTATTTTTAGTAGAGACGGGGTTTCACCACGTTAGCCAGGATCCTCTTGATCTCTTGACCTCGTGATCCGCCCGCCTCGGCCTCCCAAAGTGCTGGGATTACCGGGGTGAACCATCGCGCCCAGGCACCTAGCAATTCTTTAGCGGTCTTGGTTTACCTCCCCTTTAGAAGGAGCTTAAAGGCAAGCAAGGCACATTGTTGCCTAGGCTTGAGGCTTGCTCTCACCGATAAACAACACTGTTATTCAGCTCTGGGGACGACACAGGAAACGTTCCCCACCTCCAGGCGGAGGCTGCAAAACGTGTCAAAACCATCCCTGACATAATGTCAAGAGTAGCTTATACCAGTTTCATCTTCCTTGGCATTCGAACTGCGTGTAGAACAATTAGCATTTAATATTTGGTAATTAGCATGCTTAATGTGATTCTGAGAAGTTCTTTGACATTCTCATAAAAACAGAAAGCACATTCCCACCCACCCTTCAAGGAGCAAGACCCAGTTTGTCAAGAAAAATTGCGTGTCAGTCTTTTCGGGTGCTGAATATGTATGTTCTGGGCCTCTTCCTGGACACTTGGTAAATTTAGAAACTCGTTTAGAAAAGCACTTCTCTCGTATTCAACAGCCATAGGCTCATGGCTCAGAGGAACTAAGGGAAAATGGCTAAATCCAGCTTGTTAATTCGCGGGCTGTGATGATTCTTTCCAAGTAAATAAAAACCCTCAGTTCGCCCCGACGAGCCACATAATCTGTTCAAATCCAACAAGGAACCAGATTTTGGACGCAGCGAGGGATACGTTCTACTCGCTCCGTGCAACAACCTAACCCACTGTAGCTGCCCGCTCCCGTGTCTCCAGCCCAAAGGCTGACTCCCGAGTCCGCACGTCCCAGCGCTCTCACACTCCGCACCAAGCCCGAGTCCCGCAGTCCCTAGCGGCCCTCGGTGCTTCCCAACCCCGAGAAGGGAGCAGAGGCCGGTCGTGCACCGCCCCGGCTGGTTGGGGCGGAGGAAGGACCCAGACCCCTTCCGCCGGCCCAGCCCGCCCCGGAACCCTGCCCGGCAGCCCGGCCCCGGCTGGGCCCCACGTGGCCCCTGGAGCGGGCCGCACTACCTTGCTGCCGCCGACGGACGGCGCCCCCCAGCCACTCCGCGCCGTTCTGCGTGCCGGTGGCCAATGAGCGTCCGGCGAGGCCACTTTGCCATTGGAAAGCGCGGGCTCCGCCCCCGCCGGCAGGCCCCGCCCCGCGCCCGGGTTAGGTTGCGGCGCGGGCGGCGGGCGGAGCTGGTCCCGTTGTGCTGCGGCTCCGCGCGGCCTGCAGTCCCGGGCCCGCGCCCCGCGCCGCCCGCCCGCCTGCCCGCCATGGAGCCCGGCCCCGATGGCCCAGCTGCATCCGGCCCCGCCGCCATCCGCGAGGGCTGGTTCCGCGAGACCTGCAGTCTGTGGCCCGGCCAGGCCCTGTCGCTGCAGGTGGAGCAGCTGCTCCACCACCGGCGCTCGCGCTACCAGGACATCCTAGTCTTCCGCAGGTACCGCCGCTGCCCGCGGGCGCCGGCCCCCTCGGCTCAGCCCAGGCCGCCTGCTGCCCGCCTCACGGCCCCCTCCACGCCGGGACCCAAGCCGGCCGGACCCCGTCCTGCCCTGGCTCCCTCGCCACCCCTCACCCCGCCTCGCTGGGCTGGGACTGGGGCTGCGGGCTGGCCTCTTGGGCGGGGGAGCCGGAGTCTGCGCCCAGCTCCACGTGTCAGCCTCGGGATACGTCAGAGCCCAAGTAAACCCCGGGTCCCACCCCAGCCTCCACCCGGCGGCCCGCCCGCCGTTCCTCGCCACGTGTCACCATCGCCCCCCACCCCTGGGACCCCTAGGCGGGGTGGGGAGACCCTCCTCACACAGGGCGGCTTGGGGTATGTTTTCCGCACCCCAGAGAACCCAGGTCCCTGACTGTCACTCCGCCCGCAGTAAGACCTATGGCAACGTGCTGGTGTTGGACGGTGTCATCCAGTGCACGGAGAGGGACGAGTTCTCCTACCAGGAGATGATCGCCAACCTGCCTCTCTGCAGCCACCCCAACCCGCGAAAGGTACCCCAGTGTCCCCTGGAACAGTGCCGGACGAGGGGCGGCCCCAGGTGTGCCCCGGACTCTTCCCAGATGCTGCCTGCACGGTTGTCAGAGGAAGTGCTAGCAAGGCCAGGGAGTCCCGCAGAGGGGTGGGGGCCGACACTGACGCGGCCTCGGAAGCCTAGGGCAGCCCTGGAAGGAACTTCCAGGAAAGGGGACACCAGCACGAAAGATTTTCCGAGGGTAGAAAATGATGAGGCCCGTGGATCCGAGGGACCAGGGGGTCTGCTTCTGGGGCCTGGGGGCGCCCAGTTCTGCCAGGGCCCCTGCCTTTACTGCCCCCTCCTCCCAGGTGCTGATCATCGGGGGCGGAGATGGAGGTGTCCTGCGTGAGGTGGTGAAGCACCCCTCCGTGGAGTCTGTGGTCCAGTGTGAGATAGACGAGGTGAGTGCCGGCATAGAGCCAATTGGGTGGGGTTTGAGTCCTGGTTCTCCTGCCAGCCAGCTGTGCCTGTTTCCCCATCTGGAAAACACCTGGTCAGGGAGGGTTCAGTAGGAAAACCAGATGGCAGAGGGCCTGGCAGGTGGTGAGGGCACGTGCGTGGCGAGTTCTTAGTAAGACTAAGCAGATTTTTTTTTTTTTTTTCTGAGACGGAGTTTCCCTCTTGTTGTCCAGGCTGGAGTGCAGTGGCAGGATCTCGGCTCACTACAACCTCCACCTCCCAGGCTTAAGTAATTCTTCCACCTCAGCCTCCCAAGTAGCTGGGATTACAGACATGCGCTACCATGCCCAGCTAATTTTATATTTTTAGTAGAGACGGGGTTTCTCCATATTGGTCAGGCTGGTCTTGGACCTCGTGACCTCAGGTGATCTGCCAGCCTTGGCCTCCCAAAGTAGTCGGATTACAGGCGTGAGCCATCCCGCCCAGTCGACTAAGCTGATTTTTAAGCTGATTTTTAATCTCATCCCCCGGCAGGGCCCAGAGACAGCTCAACTATTAGTATATTACCCCTTACGCTCAGAAGCTGCTCACTAAAATCATGTTACGTGCCAGGTGTTGCCCGGGTACACGGACAGTGGTAGACAGATCAGTCCCTGCCCCCTAGGAGCTGATGTCCTAGTTAAAGGAGACATCAAATGGCCAGACACGGTGGCTCACGCCTCCCAGCACTTTGGGAGGCTGAGGTGGGCGGATCACAAAGTCAGGAGTTTGAGACCAGCCTGGCCAACATGATGAAACCCTGGTCTCTACTAAAAATACAAAAAAAAAAAAAAAAAAACTGGCGGGACTTGGTGGCGTGCACCTGTAATTCCAGCTACTTGGGAGGCTGAGGCAGGAGGTTGCAGTGAGCTGAGATCGTGCCACTGCACTCCAGCCTGGGCAGCAAAGCAAGACTCTGTCTCGAAAAAATAAATATTGGCCGGTTGTGGTGGCTCACGCCTGTAATCCCAGCACTTTGGGAGGCTGAGGTGGGTGGATCACCAGGGCAGGAGATCCGAGACCATCCTGGCTAACACGGTGAAACCCCATCTCTACTAAAAATACAAAAAATTAGCCAGGCGTGGTGGCAGACGCCTGTAATCCGTGCTACTCGGGAGGCCAAGGCAGGAGAATGGCGTGAACCTGGGAGGCGGAGCTTGCAGTGAGCCGAGATCGTGCCACTGCACTCCAGCCTGGGTGACACAGCGAGACTCCATCTCAAAAAAGAAAAAAAATAGATAAATAAATAAAATAGGAAGGGACAGGAAAGCCACTCAGACAGGGTGATTTGGTCTGGAAGGAGGGGGTAGGGATGGGAGAGAGGAGCTCAAGCCACAGGCAAGAGCCGGCTCTCAAGGAGAAACAGAGGTACCAGAGTTCTCGCTTTACACATAATAAACAGGTTCCCAAAAGGGGCCGGCTGTGGAGGCTTACAACTGTAATCCTAGCGCTTTTCGGAGGCCGAGGTGGGAGGATCCCTCGAGCCTAGGAGTTCGAGGCAACATAGGGAGACTCCATCTCTACCAAAAATTTAAAAAGTAGCCGAGTATGATGGAACACACTCGAAGTCCCAGCTACTCAGGAGGCTGAGGTGGGAGGATCACCTGAGCCCTGGAGGCTGAAGGTGCAGTGAGCCATGATCCATGCCACTGTACTCCAGCCTAGGCCACAGAGTGAGACCCTGTCTCAAAAAAAAAAAAGAAAAAAAAGGCAGGGGTTGGCCAAGGCCACTTGCCTGTGAGGCACTTGGAGAGTCCCACGTGGCTGTGTCTGGCTCCAGGTCCCCCAGCCCCTTGGCCCAGTCTGGTCCCTCCCATCCCCTCCAGGATGTCATCCAAGTCTCCAAGAAGTTCCTGCCAGGCATGGCCATTGGCTACTCGAGCTCGAAGCTGACCCTCCATGTGGGTGACGGTTTTGAGTTCATGAAACTGAATCAGGATGCCTTCGATGTGATCATCACTGACTCCTCAGACCCTATGGGTAAGCAGCGGATGGGCCCCAGGGTTTTCTGGCAGCTGCTGGCCTGGAGGTCAGCCTCCCCCAGGCCTTCAGAGTAGAGGATAGAGCAGCCTCCCGTCCCCTGAACTAGAGCTGTACTTTTCCCTTCCTAGTTGTTACCTGCCCTCTGAAACATGGCTCAGGACAGTAGGCAGGACGCAGGCCACTGCCCTGAGTTCACAAGCTGGGCCCCAAGGAGAGTGGGGATCTGGCATTGGGACACTGAGTCCCGCGTGTCCTCTTCAGCCTCCCCTCTGCTCTGGACTGGTCAGCATTGGAGTGGGGGCAGGTTCTAGTCTTGGACCAACACCTGGGGTAGAGGTTCCTCTGCTGTGGTGCCAATGAGACTCCCCCAGGAATGGGACTCAGGTGTGGAGCCTGTCACCCACAGACCTGGGCTCAGATCCTGGCTCTGGCCACCTGACAGCTGTGTGGGTCTGTGTAGGGGGGTAACAGTGGCCCTGGAGGTCTCAGCCAGACTGTGTTCAGTGTGTCTCCCTCCATCCTTCCCCAGGCCCCGCCGAAAGTCTCTTCAAGGAGTCCTATTACCAGCTTATGAAGACGGCCCTCAAGGAAGATGGTGTCCTCTGCTGCCAGGGTGAGCCACAGGCCTGGAGCAGTGGGGCGGGGCAGGTGGGGCAGGGCAGGGCAGGCCTTACCAGATGCTGATGTTTTGGGGCCCCCAGGCGAGTGCCAGTGGCTGCACCTGGACCTCATCAAGGAGATGCGGCAGTTCTGCCAGTCCCTGTTCCCCGTGGTGGCCTACGCCTACTGCACCATCCCCACCTACCCCAGCGGCCAGATTGGCTTCATGCTGTGCAGCAAGAACCCGGTGAGATGGGGGTGCCCAGCGGTGGGGGCCAGGGGGAAGGTGGGCTTATATAAATAGCCCTCCCCCTGCCAGGCGCAGTGGCTCACGCCTGTAATCCCAGCACTTTGGGAGGCTGAGGCGGGTGGATCAGGAGGTCAGGAGATCGAGACCATCCTGGCTAACACAGTGAAACCCCGTCTCTACTAAAAATACAAAAAAATTAGCTGGACACGGCGGCGTTTGTCTGTTGTCCCAGCTGCTGGGGTGGCTGAGGCAGGAGAATGGCGTGAACCCGGGAGGCAGAGCTTGCAGTCAGCTGAGATCACACCACTGCACTCCAGCCTGGGTAACAGAAAGGCTCCGTCTCAAAAAAAAAAAGAGCTCTCCCCAGGCCGGGCGCATTGTCTCATGCTTGGAATCCCAGCACTTTGGGAGACCGAGGCGGGCAGATTACTTGAGGTCAGGAGTTCAAGACCAGCCTGACCAACATGGAGAAACCCCGTCTCTACTCAAAATACAAAAAAAAAAAAAAAAAAAAATTAGCTGGGTGTGGTGGCATGTACCTGAGGCTGAGGCAGGAGAATCACTTGAACCCGGGAGGCAGATGTTGCAGCGAGCCGAGATGACACCACTGCACTCCAGCGTGGGCAACAGAGCAAGACTCTGTCTCAAGAAAAAATAAGCAAAGTGCCCCCCGCTGATGTGCCCCGTCCCGGTCCCCAGAGCACCAACTTCCAGGAGCCGGTGCAGCCGCTGACACAGCAGCAGGTGGCACAGATGCAGCTGAAGTACTACAACTCTGACGTGCACCGTGCCGCCTTCGTGCTACCCGAGTTTGCCCGCAAGGTGGGTGGCCTGCGGGGCTGGGTGGGGGGACCCAGGGACCCAGAGCACCCTCCTGACTGGCCTCGTGTCCCTCCAGGCCCTGAATGATGTGAGCTGAGCCCAGGCACCACTGCGGATGCCACCCAGGACCTCGGACCTTGGAGCCTGCAGGGTGCCTCGGCCCCTCCAGCCCTGGGCCAGACCTCCTCCCGGCTCTCGCCCACCAACCAAGTGTTACAAGCCCCAGAATGCTGCCCGGCCTGCCCTGCTAGGCGGACTGTCTGTGTGTCTGTCTCTCTGGCGTTCCACCTCCAAGCCTATACCAGCTGTGTACAGCGCCATCTCTCTGCCTTCTGTTGCCCCTCACTCACCAAACACGTGTATTTATAGCAAAGATTGGAGTTCTGTGTCTCCTGACCTTGGCTGGGCCCAGGCAGGGCCACATTCATTGGGTGCTTCTGGGGTGAGGGTCTGCAGGGGCCTTGCTGTCTGATCCCCAAAGGTCTGCTGCAGGCCTGGGGCTGCAGGTGGGCCCTCGTGGATAGCCTGGGGCACAGAGGGTCACCGCAGTCATCATGTGGGACCCAGAACTGTCCTGGGAAGCTGACGTAGCTGTCCCTTTACCAAACCCTTCACAAGACCAACCACTGGTGACAGCCCCCCAAGGCAGTGGGGTGAGTGAGGTCAGGGTGGGGCTGCCCGGGAGCCGCCTCAGAATTGAGGCCACTCAGGTGTAAGTCAGGTCCCATCCAGGTACTCCAGGGCAAATACAGGAAGGGGTGGCAGGGCTAGTTTTTTGGGCCTTTTTAAGCACATCAGGAGCTTAACACTGGCCCAGTGACTGTGCCCTGACCCCACTCGAGCTATTCAGGCTTGGGTTCAAATTCCCACCATGCCCCGCCTCCTGTGTGAACAAATTGAGAAAGCAGATGTGGGCGCCCGCACCAGGGACTGCGAGGACAAGGGCTGTCCCCTCTCCAAGGTGCTGAACTCCCGCCTTCCAGGACGCAACGGTGGTGGGAAGAGGACAGAAAAAGAACGCTCCTTGCATGGGCATGGGCCTGAGTTGCCAGTCCCTTTCCCCACCCTGGGCAGGGGCTGGGCCACAGGATGAATCAGGGTGGGAGGCCCCACTCCCAGCAGAATAAGGGGGATTCAGTTTCGCCATAAACTCTGGCCTCAGGCCAGTCACAGCCCTCCAGGCTCCACCCGCCAGCCACTCCCCACCCCGTGAGTTCACCAGACTGAGCACCTTTCAGACCTTTGGCCCATCAGCAGATCTGACCTCAGGCTAACTATTCCAGGCCGCCCTGACCTTTCAAATCAGTCTGGGGAGCTGGCGTCTGCCCCGGGGCCTTCACAGTCCCAGGGAAGGCCCGAGAGGAGCAGCTGGCGGTCAGGTGGGTTGGCAGGGGCTACTTCTGGAGCCTAACAGGCCAGGCTGCCGCTGGGTGGACCAGGCACTCTCATCTTTTTTTTTTTTTTTTTTTTTTGAGGCGGAGTCTTGCTCTGTCGCCCGGACTGGAGCGCAGTGGCCGGATCTCAGCTCACTGCAAGCTCCGCCTCTCGGGTTTACGCCATTCTCCTGCCTCAGCCTCCCGAGGAGCTGGGACTACAGGCGCCCGCCACCTCGCCCGGCTAGTTTTTGTATTTTTAGTAGAGACGGGGTTTCACCGTGTTAGCCAAGATGGTCTCGATCTCCTGACCTCGTGATCCGCCCGTCTCGGCCTCCCAAAGTGCTGGGATTACAGGCTTGAGCCACCGCGCCCGGCCACTCTCATCTAATCTTCACAACCACCTGCCTGCAAGGTACTGTTCCTGCTGCACAGAGAGGCAAGGCGATGTGCCTAAGGACACACAGCCAATCAGCAGCTACCGTCTGAGGCCACTCCACCCTGCTCACCCCAGGGCCTCCTGCATCTCAGGCCAGGCACTCTGGATGTCCCGGCATGGATGGTCTCTCTGACATCTACTCCCTGGCCAGGATCCAGGCAGGAATGCTGCCCACTTAGAGGGACGATCCCATGACTCCCTGGGTGAGAGGGCCTTTCCCCAAGGGCTCTGGAATCAGACGTCGGTCCAGATCTCAACTCTGCTTCCCTTAGCTCTGTGACCTGCAGCCATGCAGACCCTCTGCCTGTTACCCCGATGTCAGAGGGGGAGCACACCATCCATTAGGAAGCTTTGGTGAGAAGCACGTGGGGCACAGCACTCAACCAGTGCCAGCGCTCTGCACTGGCCCATCAGGACCACCTATCAGGGCGAGGAGAGAGGACGGAGGGTGGACCAGGTTGCGGAAACAGCCGGGGCCATCTGGGAAGCAGGAGATCTGGGAAGCAGCAGCAGGAAGATGAAGTTGCCGGCAGCGTGGATCCTCTGCCTCCCCAGCCTATAGTCAAGTCTATACACACACCTGCCCGCCTCAAAGGGGCATGTGCCAGGGATGGGGGCAAGCCTGAGCCCCACGACCGGGTGGGTGCGATGCAGCCCAGGATAATTACTGAAACAAGCAGCCTTGATGAGGACACCACCTAGGTCCCCCAATGTCCCAGAAATCTTTGGGCCACAAACGGGCCCAGTGTGGCATGGGGAATAACATCAATCCTATCTAGACTTTTCAAAATTTGATTTATTAAAATGAGCCAGGCCCCTGGCTTAAGGATTCATGGGTCCCTGTGGCTTGTCAGAAGAAAAATCACAGTCCTCCTCCCGCGGCCTCTTTCCCTCTTGGAGCTAATTATTTTGGTGTTTATCTTCTGTAGTAGAAAAAGAAATTGATCTGGTGTTTGTCCCCACTTCCTGCCACGGAGCCCCTAACACCTTTGGAAATTCCTGATCGGTAGGAGTGTCTTGTCATTCATTATATGCTCCATCAGAGAACTCCCGAGTTTATGCTAACGCAGTGATTTAGGGTAGAGCCCCCAGGGAGCTTCAGGGTGGGGCTGGTAAGACCTAAAGACTAGAGGGTTGGGACTTTCACCCCACCCAGTGACCGCCAGGAAAGGACCAGGAGAAGTCTGGAGATGAAGCTCTACAAATTCATGAACAATGAGCGCAGCCCGGGTTTGGTGGCTCACGCCTATAATCCCAGCACTTTGGGAGGCCGAGGTGCACAGATCACTTGAGGCCAGGCGTGTTGGGAAGCCAACGTCGCAAAACCTCGTCTCTACTAAAAATACAAATAAGCCGGGCGTGGTGGCGCGCGTTGATATCGCCAGCCACTCATGAGACTGAGGCTGGGGAATCGCTTAAACCCAGGAAGCAGAGGTTGTGAAACTACCTTTGCCAAATTATGACTGAGACAGTGAAGGAGACCTGTCTTAACCAACTCCATCTTGCTTCTAACCGCCAGGCTGTCCTTGTTCATTCTTGGGTGTAGGCTGAACTAACTTTGGGAGAAACTTAGTTTATAGTTTAAACAAAGACGGTCACAGCCCTTTCTCAAAGCAGATGTTCTTGCCTGGGGACTAGATTGTCTTTGTAGGATTAACATTAGCCACAAGATTAGAAATTATGGTTTAGAGTCATGCAGCTGGAGGCTACAAGATTCCAACCCTCCCTAAACTGCTCCTAAAATCAGTCCTTGAGATATTTTGCAGACCCTGCACTTCATGGCCCCACCCAGATGGATAAACTGGCTCATCTGATCCTGTGACCCCGACCCAGAAACGGACTCAGTGCAAGACAGCTCTGACTCTCTGTGATTTCATCCCTGACCAACAGCACTCCTGGCTCACCGGCTTCCCCCACTCACCAAGTTATCCTTAAAAACTCTGCTCCCTGTAATCCCAGCACTTTGGGAGGCCTAGACGGGCGGATCACGAGGTCAGGAGATCGAGACCATCCTGCCTAACACGGTGAAACCCCGTCTCTACTAAAAATAAAAATAAAAAAACCTAGCCAGGCAAGGTGGCGGGCGCCTGTAGTCCCAGCTACTCCGGAGGCTGAGGCAGGAGAATGGCGTAAAACCCGGGAGGCGGAGCTTGCAATGAGCTGAGATCCGGCCACTGCACTCCAGCCTGGGCGACAGAGCGAGACTCCGTCTCAAAAAAAAAAAAAAAAAAAAAAAAAAAAAACTCTGCTCCCCAAATGCTCGGGGAGACTGATTTGAGTAGCAGTAAAATTCTGGTCTCCAGCACAGCCAGTTCTATGTGAATGACTCTTTCTCTATTGCGATTCCCCGGTCTCCATGAATCAGCTCTGTCTAGGCAGCCGGCAAGGTGAACCCCTTGGGCGACTACAGTTACAGTGAGCCGAGATCGCACCACTGCACTCCAGCCTGGGCGGCAGAGCCAGACTCTGTCTTAGAAATAATAATAATGGCCGGCGCGGTGGCTGAAGGCTGTAATCCCAGCACTTTGGGAGGCCGAGACGGGTGGATCATGAGGTCAGGAGATCGAGACCATCCTGGTCTACACGGTGAAACCCCGTCTCTACTAAAAAAAATACAAAAAACTAGCCGGGAGAGGTGGCGGGCGCCTCCCGCTACTCGGGAGGCTGAGGCAGGAGAATGGCGTAAACCCGGGAGGCGGAGCTTGCAGTGAGCTGAGATCCGGCCACTGCACTCCAGCCCGGGCGACAGAGCAAGACTCCGTCTCAAAAAAAAGAAATAATAATAATAATGAAAAAACAGTTAAAGAAAATAAAAGGAAAAAGCAAAAGAAAATAAAAGAATAACTGGACAGAAATAGAGTCATAATTTAGCATTGATCAGGCTGCACTCTGGCCCACCTCCATGTAACTGAAAGTCAGGTAGCACCGTGCCCGACCAGGCTTTTCTTTAAGAATTGCTTGAGCTAGTCAGGGCACGGTGGCTCGCGACTGTAATCACAACACTTTGGGAGGCTGAGGCGGGCAGATCACCTGAGGTCAGGAGTTCAAGACCAGCCTGGCCAATATGGTGAAACCTGATCTCTGCTAAAAATACAAACATTAGCTGGGTGTGGTGGCGGGTGCCTGTAATCCCAGCTACTCGGGAGGCTGAGGCAAGAGAATTGCTTGAACCCAGGAGGTGGAGTAGCTGGGATTACAGGCACATGCCTCCACGTCCAGCTAATTTTTGTATTTTTAGTAGAGTCGAGATTTCACCATATTAGCCATACTGGTCTCAAACTCCTGACCTCAAGTGATCCACCCGACTCAGCCTCCTAAAGTGCTAGGATTAAGGCTGGGCACAGTGTTGAGAGTTTGAGACCAGCCTGACCAACATGGAGAAACCCCGTCTCTACTATAAATACAAAATTAGCTAGATGTGGTGGTGCACGCCTGTAATCCCAGCTACTAGGGAGGCTTAGGCAGGAGAATTACTTGAACCCGGGAGGCGGAGGTTGCCGTGAGCTGAGATCACACCACTGCACTCCAACCTGGACAACAAGAGCAAAACTATGTCTCAAAAAAAAAAAAAAAAAAAAGCCAAAGTGCTGGGATTACAGGTGTGAGCCACTGCATCTGGCCTTATGATAACATTTTATCTCCTACACAACTTCTTGTTTTCCCTGGAGGTTCTTTTTTTGTTTGTTTCTCGTTACTTAGTTTTCAATAAATTTATCACTAATTTAGCCCCAAAATGTTCACTAATTCTCTAAATGCTCCTCGGACTCAACAGGTGTGCTGTCATTGTCCCCTTTCTGGAGAAGCTGTCCAGAGCCTTCTCACCACCCCCAGTGGAGTCCCTTAGTGAATGGCGTCTCTTGGACCTTATGTCTTCCTATTGAAACCACCCTTGCATATGACATAACTGACCCCATCCTGTTCCTGACCTCCAAGCTGACCCTGCTCATTCCTGGGCGTAGGCCCAGCTGAACGGCGGGAGGAATTTAGAGTTCAACTTGAAACAAGAATAATAATAGTTCCTCCCTAAAACTACTCTCCTCCCTGTTCCGGGGCTGAACCACCACCTTGGTAAGATTAATGAGCAGTCACAAGACAGGTGTAGTTTCTTTCTTTCTTTTTCTTTTCTTTTTTTAAGACGGAGTCGTGGCTGGGCACAGTGGTTCACACCTGCAATCCCAACACTTTAGGAGGCTGAGGCTGGCGGATCACAAGGTCAGGAGTTCAAGACCAGCCTGGCCAACATGGTGAAACCCCGTCTCTACTAAAAATACAAAAATTAGCCGGGCATGTTGACACATGCCTGTAATCCCAGCTACCCGGGAGGCTGAGGCAGGAGAATCGCTTGAACCCAGGAGGTGGACGCTGCAATGAGCTGAGATCGAACCACTGCACTCCAGCCTGGGACAGAGCGAGACTCTATTTTTTTTTTTTTTTTTTTTGAGACGGAGGCTCACCCTGTCCCAGGCTGGAGTGCAGTGGTGCGATCTCGGCTCATTGCAGCCTCCCACATTCAAGAGATTCTCCTGCCTCAGCCTTCCAGGTAGCTGGGATTACAGGCATGCACCACCACGCCCGGCTAATTTTTGTATTTTTAGTAGAGATGAGGTTGAACTGCAAAATAATTCTTTTTTCTGATCTTTGGAATGCGATTTGCTGCTTGATTTTTCTCTTTCTCTTTGTTTGTAGAACATAATTCTTCTCTCCAGTGTTTTTAAATATATGTAAAGGTATATTAATATTTTTATCTCCTTTTCTGGGCACTTGGGGCACACTTTCGATCAGTATCACATTCTTCAGTTCTGGGAAATTTTCTTGCATTATTATTATTACTATGTATGTATTTTTTGAGACAAAATCTTACTCTGTCACCCAGGCTGGAGTTCAATGGCATGAACATGGCTCTCTGCAACCTTGAGACCTCCTGGGTTCAAGCGATCCTCCCACCTCAGCCTGCCGAGTAGCTGGGACTAAAGGTGCATGCCACCGTGCCTGGCTAATTAAAAAAAAAATTTTTTTTAGAGACAAGGTCTTGCTATGTTGCCCAGGCTGGTCTTGAACTCCTGGTCTCAGGCAACCCACCTGCATCAGCCTCCCAGCCTCCTGGGATTACAGGCAGGAGTCACTACACCCAGCCAGAGTCCCAGTCTCTAAAAGAAAATAGGCTAGGCATGGTGGCTTACACCTGTAATCCCAGCACTTTGGGAGGCTGAGGCAGATGGATCACCTGAGGTTGGGAGTTTGAGACCAGCCTGACCAACATAGAAAACCCCTATCTCTACTAAAAATACAAAATTAGCCGGGCATGGTGGCGCATGCCTATAATCCCAGCTACTCGGGAGGCTAAGGCAGAAGAATTGCTTGAATCTGGGAGACGGAGGTTTGGTGGCTCACACCTGTAATCCCAGCACTTTGTGAGGCTGAGGCGGGTGGATCGCTTTGGCTCAGGAGTTCGAGACCAGCCTGGGCAATACAGGGAGACCCGCCCCACCATCGCTACAAAAAACAAAAACAAAAACAAAGGGGATTCAAAAAAGGAAAGACATGAATCCATGAGGATAGAGTGTGGAAGAGGAAGCAGCAGCCTCAATGTTCTGGAAGCTGGAAGAACAGATAAACAGGTGTGAAATAACTGGAAAGCAACTTATTTATTTATTTTTTTTGAAATGGAGTCTCACTCTGTCATCCAGGCTGGAGTGCAGTGGTGCGATCTCGGATCACGGCAACCTCTGCCTCCCGGGCTCAAGCAATTCTCCTGCCTCAGCCTCCTGAGTAGCTGGGATTATAAGTGCGCGCTGCCACACCCAGATGATTTTTAATTTTTTTTTTTTTTTTTTTTTTTTTTTTTTTTTGAGGCGGAGTCTCGCTCTGTCGCCCAGGCTGGAGTGCAGTGGCCAGATCTCAGCTCACTGCAAGCTCCGCCTCCCGGGTTTACGCCATTCTCCTGCCTCAGCCTCCCGAGTAGCTGGGACTACAGGCGCCCGCCACGTCGCCCGGCTAGTTTTTTGTATTTTTAGTAGAGACGGGGTTTCACCGTGTTAGCCAGGATGGTCTCGATCTCCTGACCTCGTGATCCGCCCGTCTCGGCCTCCCAAAGTGCTGGGATTACAGGCTTGAGCCACCGCGCCCGGCCGATTTTTATATTTTTAGTAGAGACGGGATTTTACCATGTTGGTCAGGCTGGTCTCAAACTCCCAACCTCGGGATCCACCTGGGTACCTTGGCCTCCCAAAGTGCTGAGATTACTGGCATGAGCCACTAAGCCTGGCCAAAAGCAACTTCTAAGCCTGCAGTGCAATCAGGAATTGGTGGCACCAGGTCCTTCCAGCAGGGTTTAAGAAATTAGCCAGCCTGAGGTTGGGCACGGTGGCTCACACCTGTAATCCCAGCACTCTGGGAGGCCGAGGCAGGCAGATCACCTGAGGGCGGAAGTTCGAGACCAGCCTGACCAACATGGAGAAACCCCCATCTCTACTAAAAATACAAAATTAGCCAGGCATGGTGGTGCTTGCCTGTAATCCCAGCTACTTGGGAGGCTGAGGCAGGAGAATCGCTTGAACCCGGGGGGACGGAGGTTGCCATGAGCCGAGATGGTGCCATTGCGCTCCAGTCTGGGCAACAGAGCAAAACTCTGTCACCAAAAAAAAAAAGAAAGAAAGAAATTGGCCAGCCTGAGCAACAGCAAAACTTCCCATTTCAACAGTAAGACCTCTCTACAAAAAAATAAAAACATGAAAGTTGGGTGTGGTGGCTCATGCCTGTAATCCCAGCACTTTGGGAGGCCAAGGTGGGCAGATCACTTGAGATCAGGAGTTCAAGGTCAGCCTGGCCAACATGGTGAAACCTGTCTGCACTAAAAATACAAAACTTAGGCCAGGCACAGTGGCTCACGCCTGTGGTCCCAGCACTTTGGGAGGCCGAGGCAGGTGAATCACAAGGTCGGGAGATATCGAGACCATCCTGGCTAACATGGTGAAACCCCATCTCTATTAAAAATACAACAAATTAGCCGGGCGCGGTGGCTCAAGCCTGTAATCCCAGCACTTTGGGAGGCTGAGACGGGCGGATCACGAGGTCAGGAGATCGAGACCATCCTGGCGAACACGGTGAAACCCCGTCTCTACTAAAAATACAAAAACTAGCCGGGCGAGGCGGCGGGCGCCTGTAGTCCCAGCTACTCGGGAGGCTGAGGCAGGAGAATGGCGGGAACCCGGGAGGCGGAGCTTGCAGTGAGCTGAGATCCGGCCACTGCACTCCAGTCCGGGCGACAGAGCAAGACTCCGCCTCAAAAAAAAAAAAAAAAAAAAAATACAACAAATTAGCTAGGCGTGGTGGCGGGCACCTGTAGTCCCAGCAACTAGGGAGGCTGAGGCAGGAGAATGGCATGAACCCGGGAGGTGGAGCTTGCAGTGAGCCGAGATTGTGCCACTGTACTCCAGCCTGGGCAACAGAGCAGGACTCCATCTAAAAAATAATAATAATAATACAAAACTTAGCCAGGGGTAGTGGTGCACGCCTGTAGTCCCAGCCACTCAGGAGGCTGAGGCAGGAGAATCACTTGAACCCAGGAGGCGGAGGTTGCAGTGAGCCAAGATTGTGCCACTGCACTCCAGCCTGGGTGACAGAATGAGACTCTGTCTCATAAAAAATAAAATAAGATAAAAAAATTAGCTGGACATGGTGACGTGTGCCTGTGGTCCCAACTACCTGGGAGGCTGATGGCAGGAGGATTGCTAGAGCCAAGGAGGTCGAAGCTGCTGTGAACTGTGAGATCACACCACTGCACTCCAGCCTGGGTGACACAGTGGGACCCCGTCTCTAAGAAAAGAAAACACTGGCCAGGCTCGGTGGCTCAAGCCTGTAATCCCAACACTTTAAGAGGCCGAGACGGGCGGATCACGAGGTCAGGAGATCGAGACCATCCTGGCTAACCCGGTGAAACCCCATCTCTACTAAAAAATACAAAAAACTAGCCGGGCGAGGTGGCGGATGCCTGTAGTCCCAGCTACTCAGGAGGCTGAAGCAGGAGAATGGCGTTAACCCAGGAGGCGGAGCTTGCAGTGAGCTGAGATCTGGCCACTGCACTCCAGCCTGGGCGACAAAGCGAGACTCCATCTCAACAAAAAAAAAAAAAAGAAAACACCACCACCACCACCTAGCCAATCCCCATTCCCCATCCCCTCACCCCAGCAGAAACTTAGACACATTCCTAGAAGGAGTAAAATGAGCTGAGCATGGCATTGCATACCTGCAGTCCCAGCCACTTGGGAGGCCGAGGTGGGAGGATTGCTTGAACCCAGGAAGTAGAGGCTGCAGTGAGCTATGATTGCAGCACTGCACTCAAGCCTGGGCAACAGAACAGGATCCAAAAAAAAAAAGAGGGGAGGGGGCAGAGCCAGGATTTGTTTCCAGGCTGTTGTTGCCTAGGTCCAACTCCTGGCTCCCGGAGCAGCCTGTCCTCCCTGCCTGGAACTCTGAGCAGGCTGGAGTCATGGAGGTGATTCCCAGAATCCCAGAGTCAGGGAGGCTGGGGGCAGGGGCAGGTCACTGGACAAACAGATCAAAGGTGAGACCAGTGTAGGGCTGCAGACCAGCCCAGGCCAGCTGGACGGGTACACCATGAGGTAGGTGGGCGCCCACAGACTCCCTGCAGGGTGTGGGGCGGGAGCACAGGCCTGGGCCCTCACCACCCCTGCCCTGCCCGCAGGCTGCTGACCCTCCTGGGCCTGCTGTGTGGCTCGGTGGCCACCCCCTCGGGCCCAAAGTGGCCTGAACCTGTGTTTGGGCGCCTGGCATCCCCTGGCTTTCCAGGGGAGTACGCCAATGACCAGGAGCGGCGTTGGAGCCTGACCGCACCCCCCGGTTACCGCCTGCGCCTCTACTTCACCCACTTTGACCTGGAGCTCTCCCACCTCTGCGAGTACGACTTCGTCAAGGTGCCGTCAGGACGGGAGGGCTGGGGTCTCTCAGGATCAGGGGGTCTCCAAGGAGTAGCCAGGGTTCAGGGAGACCTGGGAGCAGGGGCCAGGCTTGGCCAGGAGGGAGATCAGGCCTGGGTCTTGCCTTCCCTCCCTGTGACACCTGACCCCACAGCTGAGCTCGGGGGCCAAGGTGCTGGCCACGCTGTGTGGGCATGAGAGCACAGACACGGAGCGGGCCCCTGGCAACGACACCTTCTACTCACCGGGCTCCAGCCTGGACATTACCTTCCGCTCCGACTACTCCAACGAGAAGCCGTTCACAGGGTTCGAGGCCTTCTACGCAGCCGAGGGTGAGCCAAGAGGGGACCTGCGACATCTCAGTCTGTGCAGCTGACTGTAGGGGTAACTCTGTCTTAGGCCAGGCAGCCCTGCCTTCAGTTTCCCCACCTCCCCCAGGGCAGGGGAGGGGCCTCTGGCCTGACACCATCTGCAATGCAAAGACCATAACAGCCGTGACCATGACCTCCATTCACATGGGCTGAGCGCCAGCTCTGAGCCAGGGACCTGAGGACAGCATCGCCTCAAGTGACAGAGGGACTGGCCGGGTGCGGGGGCTCATGCCTGTAATTAAGGCACTTTAGGAGGCCGAGGCTGGCTGATCACTTGAGGTCAGGAGTTCAAGACCAGCCAGGGCAACATGGTGAAACTCCATCTCCACTAAAACTACAAAAATTAGCTGGGCATGGTGGCATGCATCTGGAATCCCAGCTACTAGGGAGGCTGAGGCAGGAGAATTGTTTGAACCCGCGAGGCGGAGGCTGCGGTGAACTGAGATCGTGCCACTGCACTCCAGCCTGGGCAACAGAGCGAGACTCCGTCTCAAAAAACAAAAACCGAAAATGATGCAGGGGCTGAGGACCCCATTTACAGCTGACAAAGTGGGGCCCTGCCAGCGGGAGCGCTGCCAGGATGTTTGATTTCAGATCTCAGTCCCTGCAGAGACCAACTGTGTGACCTCAGGCAAGTGGCTCAATTTCTCTGCTCCTTAGGAAGGGGCTGCAAGGGTTTGGCGCTGTAGCCCCGCCCCCTGGGTTTGATTGACTCCGTCATTAGCTGGGTGGCCTTGGGCCGGACACTGAAACTCCCTCTGGTTTAACAGAGGTGATGTTTCCATCTTTCTCCCAGTGCTGCCGGGAGCTTGCAGCGACCCTAGGCCTGAAGGTGATTGGCCCGGCACCAGTTCCCCACCCTAGACAGGATGAGGCCTCCTCTGAGGTCCACTCTGAGGTCATGGGTCTCCTGGGAGGAGGCCAGGCTGGATCCTGCCTCTCCCTCCTGACAGCCTGCCTGGCCCTGCCTTTCCCCCGCCAGACATTGACGAGTGCCAGGTGGCCCCGGGAGAGGCGCCGGCCTGCGACCACCACTGCCACAACCACCTGGGTGGTTTCTACTGCTCCTGCCATGTAGGCTACGTCCTGCACCATAACAAGCGCACCTGCTCAGGTGAGGGAGGCTGCCTGGGCCCCAGCGCACCCTGTCCTGGGATACATGGGGCTCCTCAGGGCCATTGCTGCTTTGCCCAGGGGTGCAGAGGGCCCGGGCCCTGAACACTGCGTGCTTCTAGGCCCTCCCGCCTGCAGCTCCGCTTCTCAGCCCTGCTTCCCCTCCCAGCAGCCAGGCTCATTCCCACTGCCACCCTCCCCCACCATCTGAGGCTAATTCTAACACCTCGCCGTGTACCTGGCCCCACCTGGGTTCTGGGAACCCCTCATGTAGCCACTTCCCGCCGGGGCAGCCGTTGCCAGCTCCTGGGGTGGGAGAGTCGGGGGGATCTAGCCCTGGTTCCATGGGACCCCATCCCTGCACCGTGGAACCGGCCAGTGCTCTGGGGCATGGGCAGCCCCACCTGCTGGCACTGACGCTGCCTCCCCACACTTGGTTTCTCCCTCTCGGTGTCTCTCCTTGTCTCTCTGATCTCTCTTCCAGAGCAGAGCCTCTAGCCTCCCCTGGAGCTCCGGCCTGCCCAGCAGGTCAGAAACCAGAGCCAGCCTGCTGGCCTCAGCTCTGGGTCGGGCTGAGATGGCTGTGCCCCAACTCTCATTCACCCACCACAGACCCAATAATAAACCTGGCTCCACCCCACCTGCTGCTGCGTGTCTCTGGGGTGGGAGGGTCTGGAGGTGGCGGGGTGCGCTCCTCTCTGCCATCCCTCCTCACAGCCTCATGAACCCCAGGTCTGTGGGAGCCTCCTCCATGGGGCCACAGGCTCCTTGGCCAGAAGGGCTTACTCTCACCCCCGGTTTTGAAGATGAGGCACTGAGACCCAGAGAGTGGCAGGGCCTCGCTCGCGCCCAGGTCCCCCAGAGGCTGAGCCCAGAGTAATCGTGAACCACCTCCTGGGTCTGGCCTGGAGGAGCCTGACCCACAGAGGAGACACCCTGGGAAGTATTCATGGAGGGAGCAATCTGGTCCCCCCAAATCCAGGGGTGATTCCCACTGCCCCATAGGGCACGGCCATGTGGAAGAAGGCAGGTAATGTTGGGGCTCCCCACTTCCTAAAGGCCTCACAACTCGAATGCCCCCCACTGCAGCTGGAGGTGGGGTGGTGGTATGGGATGGGGACCAAGCCTTCCTTGAGGGATGGAGCCCAGCCTGATGGCAGCCTGTGGCAGCAGCATCAGCTGTTCCAGCGAGGAAGGAGCGCGCCAGACTCAGTCATGATCACTGTTGCCCTGAACTTCCAGGAGCTGCCCCCAGGGCAGGGGCCAGACCTGGCGGAAGGGGGTGATGAGAGACCCTTCTTCCGGACGGTTCCCCCAGGAACCCAGGGGGCTGGCTGGTCTTGGCTGGGTTCGGGTAGGAGACCCCTGATGAAAACTTTGGAATCGCTGGGGTGGCTGTAGGGGAATTTGGGGGAGAGCCAAAGGGGCCCTTAGGCTCGAGGAGACGCCCCTCTCTTTTCCCGAATTCCCAGGGACCAAGGAGACTGTCCCTTCTTCCTCCTTCCTGTGTGTCCATCCACCCCTGCCCTGCACCCCGGCAGAGCCTGGTGGAACTCAAGGCTCTAGCCCCCATCCTGGGGTTGTAACTTTGGCCCAGGACACCACCACACTCTTTGGAGGTGTGAGTGAGGGCCCATGCACTCCATGAGGCTAAAGCCTCAAAGCAAGAGAAACCCCTTCTCTAAGTGGCCCCTCAGCCATCAGGTGGGTCGTTTGGTTTCTGGCTAGGCCTCAGGGGCTGGCCGTCTGCAGGGCCCAGCCCAACCCAGGGATGCAGATGTCCCAGCCACATCCCTGTCCCAGTTTCCTGCTCCCCAAGGCACCCACCCTGCTGTTGGTGAGAGGGCTGATGGAGGGCACACCAAGTCACTCCCCCGCCTTCCCTCCTTCTAGCCCTGTGCTCCGGCCAGGTCTTCACCCAGCGGTCTGGGGAGCTCAGCAGCCCTGAATACCCACAGCCATACCCCAAACTCTCCAGTTGCACTTACAGCATCCGCCTGGAGGAAGGGTTCAGCGTCATTCTGGACTTTGTGGAGTCCTTCGATGTGGAGACGCACCCTGAAACCCTGTGTCCCTACGACTTTCTCAAGGTCTGGCTCCTGGGGCCATCATCTTGTCCCAGATCCTCCCCCTCAGCCCAGCTGCACCCCCTACTTCCTGCAGCAAGGCCCCCACCATGTTCCCGTCACCTTCAGCGACCCCCCACCTCTCCAGGTGCTACGGGGGTCCAAAGCTGGGGCCTTCTGAGTACAAGCGTGGGAGGGAGAGCGGGGAGGGGCACCCCGATCTGTGGCCTGGGGTGGCCTCATTGGCTCTCCCTGAACTGCTGAGAAGGTGGGCTGCTTCCCTCTGGCCCAGGCCAGACCCGGGCAGCCGCTCCCCTGCTTTCATGAGCTTCTTTCTCAGATTCAAACAGACAGTGAAGAACATGGCCCATTCTGTGGGAAGACATTGCCCCACAGGATTGAAACAAAAAGCAACACGGTAACCATCACCTTTGTCACAGATGAGTCAGGAGACCATACAGGCTGGAAGATCCACTACACGAGCACAGGTGAGCAAGTGGGTCTCAGATCCTGGCTGAAAGCACAGAGCTGCCCTCTCTCCTGGAGTGTTAAGGAGCTGTAGAGTGTGGGGCTCCTTCTGGCCCAGGACTAGGAAGGTACACCAGGTTTAGTGGTGTCTGAGGTATGAGGCAGCAGTCCTCTAAGGGGAAGCATCGGTTGTCCCTCCCTCCAGCCAGCCACCCATCCATCCTTCCACCACTCATCCTTCCAACCACCCATTCACCCATCCACTCATCCGTTTACCCACCCATCCTTCTGTCCACTCATCCTTCCAACCATCCATCAATCCACCCACCCATCCATCCTTTTGTCCACACAACCATCCACCCATTCTTCTACCTACCCATCCTATCCATCCATCCTTCTATTCAGCCATCCTTCTACCTACACATCCTTCATCCATTCATCCATTCATCCATCCAATCCATCTGTCCATTCACTCATCCTTCTACCTATCCATTCTTCTGTCATCAATCCATTCATCCTTCCAGCTATCCATCTATTCATCCACCTATCCTTCTACCCACCTATCCTTTTACCTACCCATTCTTCTATTCATCCACCATCCACCTATCCTACTACCCACTCATCCTTCTATCCACCCATCCTTTTACACATCCTTCTATCCATCCATACATACACCCATCCTTTTGTCCACCCATCCATCCATCCATCCTTCCATCCATGTATCCATGCATCCATCCATCCTTCCAGCTATCCATATATCCACCCACCCATCCTTTTACCTACCACTCTTATCCATCCACCCTTCCACTCATCCTTCCAGCCATCCATCTATCCATCCACCCATTGTTCTACCTACTTATCCATCCATGCACCCATCCATCCATTCATCTATCCACCAATTCTTCCACCTATCCATCTATCCATCCACTCATCCTTATATCCATCCATCCATCCATCCATCCTTCTGTCATCCACCCATCCACCCATCCTTCTACCTACACATCCTTCTATCCATCCATCCATCCATCCATCCATCCATCCTTCTGTCATCCACCCATCCACCCATCCTTCTACCTACACATCCTTCTATCCATCCATCCATCCATCCATCCATCCATCCATCCATCCTTCTGTCATCCACCCATCCACCCATCCTTCTACCTACACATCCTTCTATCCATCCATCCATTCATCCATCCATCCATCCATCCACCCACCCACCCATTCTTCCACCCACTCATCCTCTATCCACCCATCTTTCTATTTATCTACCCATCCACCCACCTATCTATCTATCCATCCATCCATTCATCTATCCATCCATCATCCATCCATCCATCCATCCACCCGCCCACCCACCCATACTTCCAGCCATCTATCCATCCGCTCATCCTTCTACCTACCCATCATTCCATCCATCCATCCATCCACCATCCGTCCGTCCACCCACCCACTTATTCTTCTCTCCATTCATCCTTCTATTCATCCATCCATCCACCCATTCATCTATCTACACATCCTTCTATCTATCCACCCATCCATCCTTCCAGCTGTCCATCTATCCACCCACCCACCCTTCTACTTACCAATCCCATCCATCCATCCCTCCGTCCATCCACTCATCCATCCATTCATCCATCTGACAATTTTCCCAGACATCTATCTATCCATCTGTCATCCTTCTACCTACCCATCCTTCCATTTATCCATCCATCCGTCCATCCTTCTATCCATCTACTCACCCATCCATCCTTCCACCCACCCATCCTTCTATCCACCCATCCTATTCATCTACCCATCTACCCTTCCTTCTACCAACATATTCATCCATCCATCCATGCATCCTTCCTTCCTTCCTTCCTTCTATCCATCCATCTACCCACCCATCCATCTACCCACCCATCCTTCCACCCACCCATCCTTATATTCATCTACCCATCCACCCATCCTTCTACCTGCACATCCTTCTATCTATCCATTCATTCATCCATCCATCTTTCCAGCTATCTATCTACCCACCCATCCTTCTACTTACCAATCCTATCCATGCACCCATTCTTCTACCGACCTACCCATCCATCCATCCATCCATCCACCCATTCTCCCAGCCATCCATCTGTCCACTCATTCTACCTACCCATCTTTCTATCCATCCATCCTTTATCCACCCACCCACTCATTCTTCTATCCACCCATTCTTCTATTCATCTACACATCCATCCATCCATCCACCCATCCACCCATCCATCCTTCCAGCTGTCCATCTATTCACCCACCCATTATTCTCCCTACCAATCCTATCCATCCATCCACCCACCCATCCATTCATCCATCTACCCATTCTTCCAGCCATTCATCCACCCATCCTATCCATCCATCCTTCTTCTTTTTTTTTTTGACAGAGTCTCGCTCTGTTGCCAGGCTGGAGTGCAGTGGCACAATCTCAGCTCACTGCAATCTCTGCCTCCTGGATACAAGCGATTCTCCTGCCTCAGCCTCCAGAGTAGCTGGGATTACAGGCATGCGCCACCGTGCCTAGCTAATTTTTGTATTTTTAGTAGAGGCAGGGTTTCACCATGTTGGCCAGGATGCTCTTGATCTCTTGACCTCATGATCTGCCTGCCTTGGCCTCCCAAAGTGCTGGGATTACAGACGTGAACCACCGAGCCCAGCCCCATCAATCCATCCTTCTATACATCTACCCACCCACCCACTCATCCTTCCATCCACCCATCCTTCTATCTATCCATTCTTCTATTCATCCAACCATCCACTCATCCTTCTACCCACACATCTTTTTGTCTATCCATCCATCCATCCTTCCAGCTATCCATCTATCCACCCACCCATCCTTCTACTTACCAATCCTATTCATCCATCCATCCATGCATCCATTCATCCATCCATCCATCCACCCACCCATACATCCATCCATGCATCCATCCATCCATTCATCCAGCCAGTCATTCATCTATCGATCCACCCATCTTTCTACCTACCAATCCCACTCATCCATCCATTCATCCTTTCATCCATCCTTCCAGTCATTCATCTATCCATTCATCCATTCTTCTACCTTACTTATCTTTCTATCCAGCCAGCCATCTATCCATCCACCCATCCTTTTGCCTACCAATCCTTCTATCCACCAATCTGTTCATCCATCCATCCACCATCCTTCCATCCACCATCATTCCATCCTATGGATGTGTACCAGGGATATGTAATGTGGAAGCCACGGTTCCAGCAGCCTCTGCTCAGTCCAGTGAGGGAACAGTCACAGAAACATAACCAGAACCCTGTGGCAAGCACAGCCTACAGCCAAGCACTGGACAATATGAGAGTCCAAAGGAGGACCTCACCAGACAGGGGCTAGGAGCTAGGAAGCGATCCTGGAATAGGAAAGGCCAAGATTGAATTTAAAGGATAAGTGGGTATTGGACAGTGTTCTAGGTGGCAGAAGAGCATGTGCAAAAGCCCCCCAGAGGCTTCAGTCTTCAGGGTGTGGAGCTGTAGAAGGTGAGGGGTGGGTATGAGTTGGGGCAGGGGAAAAAGGAGTTCTGACCATGGAGGGTTGCACCAGAGCCACAACTTGAGGAGTATGCAGCCAGATCTACACACTCTACCTCTCAGGACCACCCCTACTGGCCCTGGCTCTGCCCTCTGAGGCCCTGCCAGAACTGCCACCACCTCTTCCTCGTGACAGACACTCAAGTGCTAGAAGCCCTGGGCTCCCACAGGTCCACCAAGGCTATCCCTGGAGATTGATTCCTCAAGGGGAGACTTTGGGACCTGCATGGGACTGAGAGCTGCCCCAGGCCACAGGCTGGGTCAGGGGCACTCAGGTGCACCCAGCTGCCCCAGCAGCTTGGCAGAGACCACTGGGCCCTAGCAGGTGCCGGAGGGAGGAGAGGACTCAGAAACTGACCGGTGGGTTTTAAGGGGCAGCTGGGGAGCACTGAAGCCTTGGGGTGAGTGGAGGCCAGGGTTTGGGGGCCAGAGTGGAATCCAGTGTCCTGGTGGGTTGAGCACTGTGGATAGGCGCTCATGAGAGGCAGCTGTGAAGGTGAATTACAGCTCCACCAAGCAGTAGCCTAGGTGCTTTGTATTTGATCTTCACAACAGCCCTGGAGCAACTATTATCCTCATCACCCGCTCCCCATCTTGCAGATGAAGAAACTGAGGTTCCGAGAGGTTACACATAACCACTGGGAAATGGAGAGTTATGATTTAAACCCAGCTCCAGTCCCATGCAGGTCCCAAAGCCTCCCCCGAGCTCTCTTCCTCAAAGTTACACTCTGTCTCGGTTTCCAGCGTGGCTCTGAAGTTCCTGGCTTACAGCAGACATTCTATTTATGGGGACTGCCCCATCTTCCCCCATACCCGGCTTTCTCACATACCTTTGGCTCAGTCCCAGGGAAAACAAGAAACCTTAATTTGCAAAAGCACCTGAGAGTTTAATCTTGCCTTTGGTGTTAAATCTCAAGAACCCTACCCCACGAATGGCAAGCTCTCTTTACATGTTGAGTATTTCCTTTATAAACTAAGAACTTCAGACAGCTCGATTCGGACTTGGGTGCTATAGACCTCATCAAAACCAATAAGCCTGGTTTCCTCTGCGCAGCGCAGCCTTGCCCTTATCCGATGGCGCCACCTAATGGCCACGTTTCACCCGTGCAAGCCAAATACATCCTGAAAGACAGCTTCTCCATCTTTTGCGAGACTGGCTATGAGCTTCTGCAAGTGAGTTAAAACAAGACTAAGTACACCACTATCAATCACGATCGCTTTGAAATGTGAACATATTTCTATCTGCAGATATGTGAAAGGAAAGTGGGAAAATCGTGTGTCAGCATGATTTCTTCTATCTTTAAATGATAAAAAGCCAAGAAATAAGTTTGCAGAGGACAAAAATGATGGCTATGGAAAATTTGATTCTGGGAATTCTGCCCTTTCTTTCTTTTTCTTTTCTTTTCTTTTTTTTTTTTTTTTGAGACGGAGTCTCACTCTGTCGCCCAGGCTGGAGTGCAGTGGCCCGATCTCGGCTCACTGCAAGCTCTGCCTCCCGGGTTAACGCCATTCTCCTGCCTCAGCCTCCCGAGGAGCTGGGATTACAGGCGCCCGCCACCACGCCTAGCTAATTTTTTGTATTTTTAGTAGAGACAGGCTTTCACCGTGTTAACCAGGATGGTCTCGATCTCCTGACCTCGTGATGCGCCCGTCTCAGCCTCCCAAAGTGCTGGGATTACAGGCGTGAGCCACCTCGCCTGGCCTCTTTCTTTTTTCTTTAAACATAAGTTTAAATTTACGTAAGCGAGCCCTTTGTTTTAAAGCTACTTTGGAAAGCTGGTGATGAAAATAGGCAATTTGGCCAGGCACAGGGGCTCACACCTGTATTCCCAGCACTTTGGGAGGCTGAAGCAGGCAGATCACTTGAGGCCAGGAGTTCGAGACCAGCCTGGCCAACGTGGTGAAACCCCATCTCTACTAAAAATACAAAAATTAGGCCGGCGTGGTGGCTCACGCCTGTAATCCCAGCACTTTGGGAGGCCGAGGCCGGCAGATCACGAGGTCAGGAGATCGAGACTATCCTGGCCAACATGGTGAAACCCCATCTCTACTAAAAATACACACACACAAAATTAGCCGGGCGTGGTAGTGGGCGCCTGTAGTCCTAGCTACTCGGGAGGCTGAGACAGGAGAATGGAGAATGGTGTGAACCCGGGAGGCGGAGCTTGCAGTGAGCCGAGATCACGCCACTGCACTCCCGACTGGGCAATAGAGCGAGACCCCATCTCAGATAATAATAATAACAAGAAGAAGAAGAAGTAGTAAAAATACAAAAATTAGATGGGGTAGTAGCCCCGTCTCTACTAAAAATACAAAATTATTAGGTGGCTGGCGCCTATGTAATCCCAGCTACCCAGGTGGCCGAGGCAGGAGAATCGCTTCAGCCTGGGAGGCGCAGGCTGCAGTCAGCTGAGATTGCACCACTGCACTCCAGCCTGGGCGACAGAGCGAGACTCTGTCTCAAAAAAATGCATACAATAAAATAAAATGGGCAACTTTTCTGTTGGTCACACACGACAGCAGCTCTTTGTAAAGTGGCTGGAACGACAGAAAGATGAGTTTACTATCCTGTTCCATGTGACCTGCCTTGCATCAAATTAAAGTCCTCCCCCGGTCAAATGACCTTTCCATGAAACAACTCCTAGGCCCACAGAAAAGTGGACAGGCCCAGGAAATAGTGTGTTCTGCAAAGTTATCAATAGTGATCACTGTTAAGGGAGGAGTATAATTTCTTTCTTTCTTTTTTTTTTTTTTGAGACGGAGTCTTGCTCTGCCGCCCAGGCTGGAGTGCTGTGGCCAGATCTCAGCTCACTGCAAGCTCCGCCTCCCGGGTTCACGCCATTCTCCTGCCTCAGCCTCCCGAGTAGCTGGAACTACAGGCGCCCGCCACCTCGCCCGGCTAATTTTTTTTGTATTTTTTAGTAGAGACGGGGTTTCACCGTGTTAGCCAGGATGGTCTCGATCTCCTGACCTCGTGATCCGCCCGTCTCGGCCTCCCAAAGTGCTGGGATTACAGGCTTGAGCCACCACACCCGGCCGGGAGGAGTATAATTTCAAAAAATGCTTAGCATGTTGCTTTAGGGGCACAGGTAAGAAATTAGCACGTCCTCTTTATGTTCTTCAAAATTGTCACTGAATCCCAGTGGTAAGAAGTAATAACATTGGAATGATAACTAGCTATGCAATCCACAGTCCTGTGGAGGGTCAAAAAAAAAAAAAAAAGTGAGACACTTTTCCCACCTTGCAAACTTCTTGAGTAGGCTCTTTTCCACAGCTTCTCGGACCACAAACCTCTTTAGTTTCTGACTTAACACAAAAAGTCCTGAAATCCTTTGAAGCACAGGGTTTCTGCCAGAGCCGTCTTCTTGTATTTTAATGTTTGATTTTAGAAAAACATTATCTCAGCAAGTCGAAAAATGTTTCCCTGTGAATGACACTGGCAGTGGAAGCTGGTGGACAGCACACAGATGAAACTCACAAAAGAATTCTTAGTAGCCCTCCTCCAGTGAATGGCCACAGGCTAGACAGATACACAGACATACTTGCAAGTCTTATCACACCTGCTTTTTCAAACTTGTCACCACAGCCCTCTGTTTTTTTTTTCTTTTTGGACAGGGTCTCACTTTGTCACGCAGGTTGGAGGGCAGTGGTGCGATATCATGGCTCACCACAGCCTTGACCTCTCAGGTTCAAGCAATCTCTCACCCCAGCCTCCCAAGTACCTGGGACTACAGGCGAGCATCAACATGCCCGGCTAAGTTTTGTCTTTTTTGTAGAGGTGGGGGGGTCTCACTATGTTGCCCAGGCTGGTCTTGAACTTCTGAGCTCAAGCAGTCCTCCCACCTTGGTTGGCCTCCTAATGTGCTGGGATCACAGGCGTGAACCACTGCACCTGGCCCTCTGTCACTTTATATAAAGAAACGGTGGAACATCAGATGCAGAAATGTTGAGATATGATGATGATGACAGGATGATTTGAGACAGGGTCTCACTCTGTCGCCCAGGCTGGAGTGCAGTGTTGCAATATCAGCTCACTGCAACCCCCGCCTCACACATTCAAGCAATTCTCCTGCCTCAACCTCCTGAAGAGGTGGGATTACAGGTGCACGCCACCACGCCAGGCTAAATTTTTGTATTTTTTAGTAGAGACAAGGTTTCACCATGGTGGCCAGGCTGGTCTTGAACTCCTGGCCTCAAGTGATCCACCTGCCTTGGTCTCCAGGTGTGCTGGGATTACAGGCATGAGCCACCACACCCAGCTAAGATCTGATATGTTTTTGCATTACAGTGAAAAACAAACAAACAAAAGAATCATAAATTGCTGCAAAGTTTCCATCCGATTCATAAAATGCCAATACCTGTTGAACAATGAAATACATAACCTAGGTGGCATAGATGTGCACTGAGGCAGTGGGGCAGTGTGTCCATGTGCCAGGTCCCCTAAACCCCAGCACATGCAGATACTGGTCATGTGCGATGCCACCCGCTTTGGGAGTACCTCGTAAAACACTAGAATAGGAAGTACTGTGAGACCACAGCTTTGGGGAGTGATTTTATGATATAAACAAGGAAATTAATATATTCTGAATTCTTCTTCAGGGTCACTTGCCCCTGAAATCATTTACCGCAGTTTGTCAGAAAGATGGATCTTGGGACCGGCCAATGCCTTCGTGCAGCAGTACGGTCATGTGGTGACTACAATCCTCATAACCGCCCGGAACTCCCTCTGCTGCTAACTGTTGCTGCTTCTATTGCTTCTCTGGTTTTCTGTTTCTTTTCTCTTCTTTTCTTTTCTTCTTCTTCTTTTTTTTTGAGATAGGGTCTTGCTCTGTTGCCCAGACTAGAGTGCAGTGGTGTGATCTTGGCTCACTGCAACTTCTGTCTCCCAGGCTTAAGCAATCCTCCTGCCTCAACCTCCTGAGTAGCTGGGACTACAGGTGCCTGACACCATGCCTGGCTAATTTTTGTACTGTTTGTAGAGACAGAGTTTTACCATGTTGCCCAGGCTGGTCTCGAACTCCTGACCTCAAGTGATCCGCCCGTCTCGGCCTCCCAAAGTGCCAAGATTACAGGCGTGAGCCACTGTGCCCGGATCCTTGGTTTTTTAATGATCCGTTTATCAGCGCTTGAATTTCAAATTTGCTTCTTTTCTCCCATCTCTCAGTGCACTCTTAGAGGTTAAAACAACCAACCTACTAGGGAAGGGATATGCTTTAGAAAAGTATGTTCTTTGACAAGTTGTTGTTGTTTTCTTTCTTTTTTTTTTTTTCTGAGACAGGTTCTCACTCTGTTGACCAGGTTGGAGTACAATGGTGTGATCTCGGATCATGCAATCTCTGCCTCCTGGGTTCAAGCGATTCTCCCACGTCAGGCTCCCCAGGAGCTGGGAGGCACTACCAGCACATGCCACTATGCCAGGCTAATTTTTATATTTTTTTGGTAGAGATGGGGGTTTCACCATGTTGGCCATGCTGATCTTGAACTCCTGACCTCAGGTGATCTGCCCACCTCGGCCTCCCAAAGTGTGAGTGCGTGTCTGTGTGTGTGTGTTTGAGACAGAGTCTCACTCTGTCACCCAGGCTGGAGTGCAGTGGCAATCTCAGCTCATTGCAACCTCTGCCTCCCAGGTTCAAAAGATTCTCGTGCCTCAGCCTCCTGAGTAGCTAGGATTACAGGCACATGCCACCACACCCCGCAAATTTTTATATTTTTTTGGTAGAGACGAGGTTTCACCATGTTGGCCAGGCTGGTCTCGAACTCCTGACCTCAAGTGATCCACCTGCCGCAGGCTCCCAAAGTGTGTTCTTTGATAATATTTTTTTGTTTGGAGACGGAGTCTTGCTCTGTAGCCCAGGCTGGGGTGCAGTGGTGCAATCTTGGCTCACTGCAACCTCCACTTCCTGGGTTCAAGCAATTCTCCTGCCTCAGCTTCCTAAGTAGCTGGAATTACAGGCACACGCCGCCACACCTGGATAATTTTTTTGTATTTTAGTAGAGACGGGGTTTCACCATGTTGCCCAAGCTGGTTTGAACTCCTGAGCTCAGGCAATCCGTCTGCCTCGGCCTCCCAAAGCACTAGGATTACAGGCATGAGCCACAGTGCCTGGCCTGACAATATTTTTCTAAGTATAAAAATAACAATACTCATGGTAGAAGATGAAAGATAGAAAATACAGAAAATTGGCTGGGCGCGGTGGCTCAAGCCTGTAATCCCAGCACTTTGGGAGGCCGAGACAGGCGGATCACGAGGTCAGGAGATCGAGACCATCCTGGCGAACACGGTGAAACCCCGTCTCTACTAAAAAATACAAAAAAAAAAAAAAAAAAAAAGAAAATACAGAAAATTATGAACATCTTAATGCCCATAATGCCACCATATGCAGGTATAATCATTACTTGTTTATGTTTATTTATTTTTTATTTTTGAGAGTTTTCATTCTTTTTTGAGACGGAGTCTCATTCTGTTGCCCAGGCTGGAGTGGAGTGGTGCCATCTAGACTCACTGCAAGCTCCTCCTGTCAGGTTCAAGCAATTATCCTGCTCAGCCTCCTGAGTAGCTGGGATTACAAGCGCCTGTCACCAAGCCCAGCTAATGTTTGTATTTTAGTAGAGAGGAGGTTTCACCATGTTGGCCAGGCTGGTCTTGAACTCCTGACTTCAAGTGATCCACCCGCCTCAGCCTCCCAAAGTGTTGGGATTACAGGCGTGAGCCACTGCGACCAGCCATTTTTTTTTTTTTTTTTTTTTTTTTACAGGGTCTCATTCTGTCGCCAGGCTGGAGTGCAGTGGCACAGTCTCGGCTCACTGAAATCTCCTCCTCTGGGGTTCAAGCGATTCTCCTGCTTCAGCTTCCCCAGTAGCTGGGATTAGAGGTGCCTGCCACCACACCCCGTAATTTTAAAATTTAATTTAATTTAATTAAATTTTTTTTTTGAGACGGAGTCTAGCTCTGTCTCCCAGGCTGGACTGCAGTGGCCGGATCTCAGCTCACTGCAAGCTCCGCCTCCTGGGTTTCCGCCATTCTCCTGCCTCAGCCTCCCGAGTAGCTGGGACTACAGGCGCCCACCACCTCGCCCGGCTAGTTTTTTTGTATTTTTTAGTAGAGACGGGGTTTCACCATGTTGCCCAAGCTGGTTTGAACTCCTGAGCTCAGGCAATCCGTCTGCCTCGGCCTCCCAAGCACTAGGATTACAGGCATGAGCCACAGTGCCTGGCCTGACAATATTTTTCTAAGTATAAAAATAACAATACTCATGGTAGAAGATGAAAGATAGAAAATACAGAAAATTGGCTGGGCGCGGTGGCTCAAGCCTGTAATCCCAGCACTTTGGGAGGCCGAGACAGGCGGATCACGAGGTCAGGAGATCGAGACCATCCTGGCGAACACGGTGAAACCCCGTCTCTACTAAAAAATACAAAAAAAAAAAAAAAAAAGAAAATACAGAAAATATGAACATCTTAATGCCCATAATGCCACCATATGCAGGTATAATCATTACTTTGTTTATGTTTATTTATTTTTTATTTTTGAGACGGAGTCTCATTCTGTTGCCCAGGCTGGAGTGGAGTGGTGCCATCTAGACTCACTGCAAGCTCCTCCTGTCAGGTTCAAGCAATTATCCTGCCTCAGCCTCCTGAGTAGCTGGGATTACAAGCGCCTGTCACCAAGCCCAGCTAATGTTTGTATTTTTAGTAGAGAGGAGGTTTCACCATGTTGGCCAGGCTGGTCTTGAACTCCTGACTTCAAGTGATCCACCCGCCTCAGCCTCCCAAAGTGTTGGGATTACAGGCGTGAGCCACTGCGACCAGCCATTTTTTTTTTTTTTTTTTTTTTTTTTACAGGGTCTCATTCTGTCGCCAGGCTGGAGTGCAGTGGCACAGTCTCGGCTCACTGAAATCTCCTCCTCTGGGGTTCAAGCGATTCTCCTGCTTCAGCTTCCCCAGTAGCTGGGATTAGAGGTGCCTGCCACCACACCCCGTAATTTTAAAATTTAATTTAATTTAATTAAATTTTTTTTTTTGAGACGGAGTCTAGCTCTGTCTCCCAGGCTGGACTGCAGTGGCCGGATCTCAGCTCACTGCAAGCTCCGCCTCCTGGGTTTCCGCCATTCTCCTGCCTCAGCCTCCCGAGTAGCTGGGACTACAGGCGCCCACCACCTCGCCCGGCTAGTTTTTTTGTATTTTTTAGTAGAGACGGGGTTTCACTGTGTTAGCCAGGATGGTCTCGATCTCCTGACCTCGTGATCCGCCCATCTCGGCCTCCCAAAGTGCTGGGATTACAGGCTTGAGCCACCGCGCCCGGCCTTAATTTTTTAATTTTCATAGAGGCGGGGTTTCACCATGTTGCCCAGGCTTGTCTCTAACTCCTAATCTCAAGTGATCCACCCACCTTGGCCTCCCAAAGTGCTGAGATTACAGGTGTGAGCCACCGGGCCCGGCCTAATCGTTACTCTTTTGGCGTGTGTCCCTCCAATTACACACAATTCACACGTGTGAGCAAGTATATACTACTGTATGTAGAAAGGGGGGGTGATTTTATGTGGTAATACACACACCCCAAACTGGGATAATGATGTACATTACCATTTTGTAACTAAAAATCATGTATTTTTTTCTTGGAGACAGGGTCTTGCCTTGTCACCCAGGCTGGAGTGCAGTGGCTCAATCATAGCTCATATGACACACCCTCAAACTCCTGGGCTCAAGTGATCCTCCTGTCTCAGCCTCCTGAGTAGCTCGGAACACAGGCACGTGCCACATATCCAGCTCCTTTTAAATTTTTGCTAGAGATGGGGTCTCACTATGTTGCCCAGGCTGCCCTGGCCTCTCTAAGTGCTGGGATTACAGGTGTGAGCCACCATGCCCAGTGAGCTTTAGAAAGACTTCCAAGTCTAAATACTTCAACTTATTAAAGGAATCAGAATAAGCTGGATTTTTTGTTTTGGAGGCAAGGTCTCTATCAATCACCCAGGCTGTAGAGCAGTGGTATGATCATAGCTCACTATAACCTCAACCTCCCAGGCTCAAGTGATCCTCCTGCTTCAGCCTCCAGAGTAGCTGAGACCATACCACCAAGCCCAGCCAATTTACCTTTTGTAGATAGGGTTTTGCTGTTGCCCAGGCTGGTCTTGAACTCCTGGTCTCAAGTGACCTTCCCACCTTGGCCTCCCAAAATGCTGATTACAGGTTTGAACCACCACGCCTGGCTCCTCCAATCTTACTGTCGTGTCCTTTTCTACCTTTACTGCCTTGTGAATTGCAACCTTTTACATCGAACCAGCCTGTGCCATGTTGCGTGCTGTTCTGCTGCAGACCTTTCTTATATTTGACGTGAGGGTGCTAAGGAGCTCCGGTGGTTTCAAATTCTTTCTCCAGGAAAGGCAGCACACCTCTTCCTCCGCATGGACCACTCCCCTTCAGTTCAGCCATTTAGTTACCTTCCCCCTCAGCCTCCCAATAATTGGGACAAGAGGCACGTGCCACCATGCTCGACTTTTTAATCTTTTGTAGAGAGGGGGTCTTGCCATGTTGCCCAGGCTGGTCTCAAACTCCTGAGCTCAAGGGATTTGCCCGCCTCGGCCTCCCAAAGGTACTTCTCCAGACCTTTGGAAAGTTAGCATTGAAATGATCAACGGATTCCTCCCTCCCACGCTTCTTTCTTAGTTGTTGACTGTGGCCCTCCTGATGATCTACCCAGTGGCCGAGTGGAGTACATCACAGGTCCTGAAGTGACCACCTACAAAGCTGTGATTCAGTACAGCTGTGAAGAGACCTTCTACACAATGAAAGTGAATGATGGTATGCATATTGTTCAAAGATGGGGGTGGGCAATACTTGGAACTTAAGCCCCCATGGTCTGAAAATAAACTTTAACCAACATTTTTGGCTAAGGCTAGACAAAAGATTAAAAGTCACTTCTCCCATCCGCTAAGTGAAATATTATAGCTAAAGTGACTTTAATGTCAATTTGCAAAAATCTGAAAACAGATCTAGTAAATGACTACTACAAACACACAATATATTCCAAATGGTTTAATTTAACAAGTCAAAACCTTATCATTAAGCACTTGAGATCTTGATACATATTCAAGTTACACATCTAAAAGGTTTCCACTTTGCAAGCAAACATGGTAATGCAGAGACCTCCTATTTATGAAATCATGTAAATGGTTCTTCAGACACCTCTATTTCCCACAGATGCTCAAGAATCGACATTTTTCAAGGGGGTATTCAAGCAAATGACAACCATCTTCTACATGCAGTTAAACATTTTTGCTTTTCCAATGATTTGCAGGTAAATATGTGTGTGAGGCTGATGGATTCTGGACGAGCTCCAAAGGAGAAAGATCACTGCCAGTCTGTGAGCCCGGTAATGGACACACTTACACAAGAGATTGGAAATTGATGCAAAGTAGAACTGGGTAGGAGGCAGTAAGGAGAGCTTTAGCTGTGGTAGGCAGAAATTTAACTTCAGCACTTGGCTCTTAGGCTAAGTTCTTATTTCCAAATAATATGTTCTCATTACCCCTTTCCACATACAGAGGTTGTTAGGTGCTGACTGCATCAGTCATTTGATTATTTTTGATCTTATAACTAGGCAAGCATAAAAAATTAAATGATTTTTAGGCCAGGTGTGGCTCATGCCTGTAATCCCAGCACTTTGGGAGGCCAAGGCAGGTGGGTCACCTGAGGCTGGGAGTTTGAGACCAGCCTGACCAGCATGGAGAAATCCCATCTCTACTAAAAATACAAAATTAGCCGGGCGTAGTGGTACATGCCTGTAATCCCAGCTACTTGAGAGGCTGAAGCAGGAGAATCGCTTGAACCTGGGAGGTGGAGGTTGCAATGAGCTGAGATCGCACCATTATACGCCAGCCTGGGCAACAGTAGTGAAATTCCGTATCAAAAAAAAAAAAAAAAAAAAGATTTAAAAAATTATCTTGAACAATTTATACATTTATAAATACGAGTTATTCTGTTGAGTTACTATGTTAAAATGCTATTAAAACCCAAAGCTAATAATTTCCTCGAGCAATTGTTTTCAACATCTAGTCTTTTAACATCAATGCAATCTGCCTTTTAATAGCACTTTATTTTTTTAAACCAGAATTGGCTCCAAAGATAATAGTTGAGTAGAATGCTTTTTTTTTTTTTTTTTTTGAGAGGGAGTCTCGCTCTGTCGCCAGGTTAGAGTGCAGTGGTGTAATCTCGGCTCACTGCAACCTCCCCCTCTGTAGAATTATTAAAAAAAACAAATTGGGGCCCGGCGCGGTGGCTCACACCTGTAATCCCAGCACTTTGGGAGGCTGAGGTGGGTGGATCACGAGGTCAGGAGATCGAGACCATCCTGGCCAACATGGTGAAACCCCGTCTCTACTTAAAAAAAAAAATTAGCCAGGCGCGGTGGCGGACACCTGTAGTCCCAGCTACTTGGGAGGCTGAGGCAGGAGAATGGCGTGAACCCGGGAGATGGAGCTTGCAGTGAGCCAAGATCTTGCCACTGCACTCCAGCCTGGGCAACAGAGCGACACTCCATCTCAGAAAAAAAAAAAAAAAGCACTTTGGGAGGCTGAGGCGGGCGGATCATGAGGTCAGGAGATCGAGACCAGTCTGGCTAACACGGTGAAACCCCGTCTCTATTAAAAATACAAAAAATTGGCCGGGCGCGGTGGCTCAAGCCTGTAATCCCAGCACTTTGGGAGGCCGAGACGGGCGGATCACGAGGTCAGGAGATCGAGACCATCCTGGCTAACACAGTGAAACCCCGTCTCTACTAAAAAAAAAATATAAAAAATTAGCCGGGCGAGGTGGCGGGCGCCTGTAGTCCCAGCTACTCGGGAGGCTGAGGCAGGAGAATGGCGTGAACCCGGGAGGCGGAGCTTGCAGTGAGCTGAGATCCGGCCACAGCACTCTAGCCTGGGCGACAGAGCGAGACTCCGTCTCAAAAAAAAAAAAAAAAAAAAAAAAAAAAATACAAAATTAGCTGTGTGTGGTGGCGGGCTCCTGTAGTCCCAGCTACTCGGGAGACTGAGGCAGGAGAATGGCGTGAACTCGGGAGGCGGAGCTTGCAGTGAGCCGAGATTGTGCCATCGCACTCCAGCCTGGTGACAGAGACTCGTCTCAAAAAAAAAAAATCAGAAAGATAGTAACATATTAATTTACCCTTGTGTTATTTGGCTCAGTTTTTTTTTTTTTTTTTTAGACAGAGTCGCTCTGTCGCCCAGGCTGGAGTGCAGAGGCGCGATCTCGGCTCACTGCAAGCTCCGCCTCCCGGGTTCATGCCATTCTGCCTCAGCCTCCCCAGTAGCTGGGACTACAGGCGCGTGCCGCCACTCCCGGCTAATGTTTTTGTATTTTTCTAGAGACGGGGTTTCACTGTGTTAGCCAGGATGGTCTCGATCTCCTGACCTCATGATCCACCCGCCTCAGCCTCCCAAAGTGCTGGGATTACAGGTGTGAGCCACCGTGCCTGGCCCAGTCTGTAGGTTTTAATGCAAGTACACTACCACAACAGGAAACATATGCTACATTAATGGCTGTATTTAATTTGCAATAAAGATAGAAAACTTAGTTTGGAAGAATCAACTAGACCAAAAATATAATTCTGGAACCTGCAGGGTCCTAGCCACAACTGCAACATTCTAATGTCTAAAACATTTGTATGTTCAAAGGTAAAAGTAATTTTGCAAATCCTGATACTGACTTTAGTTCCTGCTTTCCTAGGATTACATAAATACCCATTTTACAAGTAGGAAAACAGAAACAGTGAAAGGTTATGTCCTTCTAATTCCTATGCACATCATCCAGTCCATCTGCTCAGACAATGCCTGCTTGCCCTGTTAATTTTCCTAATTTTTTTTTTTTGAGATGGAGTTTTGCTCTTGTAGCCCAGGCTAGAGTGCAGTGGTGTGACTTGGCTCACTGCAACCTCTGCCTCCCAGGTTCAAGAAATTCTCCTGCCTCAGCCTCCCGAATAGCTGGGATTACACGTGCCCACTACCATGCCCGGCTAATTTTTGTATATGTAGTAGAGAAAGCATCTCACCATGTTGGCCAGGCTGGTCTCAAACTCCTGACCCCAGGTGATCCACCCACCTCAGCCTTCCTAAGTGCTGGGATTACAGGTGTGACACTGCAGTCAGCCAATTTTTTTGAGACAGTCTTGCTCTGTTGCCCAGCCTGTAGTGCAGCGGCACAATCTCAACTCACTGCAAGCTCCGCCTCCCGGGTTCCCACCATTCTCCTGCCTCAGCCTCCCGCGTAGCTGGGACTACAGGCATCCACCACCACACCCGGCTCCCTTTCTGTACTTTTAGTAGAGATGGGGTTCACCATGTTAGCTAGGATGGTCTGGATCTCCTAACCTCGTGATTCGCCTGCCTTGGCCTCCCAAAGTGCTGGGATTACAGGCATGAGGCACCACGCCCTGCCTTCCCAGTCTTATAGACCAAATTATTTTAGCAAAACAAAATAACTTCTAAAAGTCAGTTTTCACTAATCTCGTTTTCTGAGGAGCTAAGAAATACCAAAAGGTTTTATCAGGTGTTTTAACTATGATGTTTTAAAATAGCCTCACTTGCCTGTATAGGTGGTCACCCACCAATTCATGTAATTTTTGGTTGACATCGAACATATACTTGAAAGTGGTCATAATTTAAGAAAAACATGACTGACATTTTTACAAAGGCTCTCTGCCTATCTGCTTTTTTCCCTCAGTTTGTGGACTATCAGCCCGTACAACAGGAGGGCGTATATACGGAGGGCAAAAGGCAAAACCTGGTGATTTTCCTTGGCAAGTCCTGATACTAGGTGGAAGCACAGCAGCAGGTGCACTTTTATATGACAACTGGGTCCTAACAGCTGCTCATGCCGTATATGAGCAAAAACATGATGCATCCTCCTTGGACATTCGAATGGGCGCCCTGAAGAGACTATCACCTCATTATACACAAGCCTGGGCTGAAGCTGTTTTTATACATGAAGGTTATACTCACGATGCTGGCTTTGACAATGACATAGCACTGATTAAATTGAATAACAAAGTTGTAATCAACAGCAACATCACGCCTATTTGTCTGCCAAGAAAAGAAGCTGAATCCTTTATGAGGACAGATGACATTGGAACTGCATCTGGATGGGGATTAACCCAAAGAGGCTTTCTTGCTAGAAATCTAATGTATGTCGACATACCAATTGTTGACCATCAAAAATGTACTGCTGCATATGAAAAGCCACCCTATCCAGGGGGAAGTGTAACTGCTAACATGCTTTGCGCTGGCCTAGAAAGTGGGGGCAAGGACAGCTGCAGAGGTGACAGCGGAGGGGCACTGGTGTTTCTAGATAATGAAACACAGAGGTGGTTTGTGGGAGGAATAGTGTCCTGGGGTTCCATGAATTGTGGGGAAGCAGGTCAGTATGGAGTCTACACAAAAGTCATTAACTATATTCCCTGGATCAAGAACATAATTAGTAATTTTTAATTCGCGTGTCTGCAGTCAGTCAAGGATTCCTCATTTTTAGAAATGCGTGTGAAGACCTTGGCAGCAACGTGACCTGAGAAGCATTAATCATTACTATGAACATGGCAGTTGTTGCTCCACCCAAAAAACAGACTCCAGGTGAGACTGCTGTCATTTCTCCACTTACCAGTTTAATTCCAACCTTACCCACCGACTCAAGGGGACATAAGCTACGAGTGACAGAACCGTTGCCAACCCAATGTAATGTCATTGCTCAAATTATATTTCGTTACTTTAAAAGGCCAGTCTCTTTCCATACTGGCTGTTGGCATTTCTGTAAACTGCCTGTCCATGGTCTTTGACTGTTTTTAAACTTGTTCTTATTGATCTCTGTAAGTGCTTTATATATTATAGCAGTACTGATTCAAGGATAACCCTGCATCTTTTTGGGTAGGTAGGCTGGAAACACGATACTTCAGCCCAGGTACTAAAATTTCCATGTAAAACCAATACCACAAAATGGTGGGATACAATTATTCACTTATCAAATTGTCAGACAAAAGGAACGTGAATAGTAGTACTATTTCATATTGTTAAAGACAGCATAAACTGCCCCAAAGGACTATTTGGCAATACATTTTAAGCAAGACCAGGCATGTTCAGGGAGAGTGGCAGGCCAGACTGGCAATACATTTCAAAAGCCCTTAAAAAGCATGCATAACCTTCGACTTAGCAATTTCAATGCTAAGAATTTATTTTAGCAGTAAGGATATTCCCAGCAATTGGAAATAACCTGAATAATGTTCAAATTCAGAAGACTGAATCAAAAGATGGCATTTCCACAAGATGAAAAATGGCATTAGAAATAAGTGGTGACGTTATAGATAAATCTGTGATTTTTTCCCCTTTACAATGAACATGAAATACTTGGGCACAGTGATGCCTAACAAGAGCACAGATCACACAATAGTTGAGTCAAGTACAGAACACTAATACACAGTTAGGAGCTACTTTGCTCGTACTCAACAACAAAATCATTCTTACTATTACACATTCTCTCTTGGATTACGGAGTAGTTCCTACTTTTTCCTACTAAGGACAAAACTTAAGTGCTGATTTAACCTTAAAAATCTCATTTGATTTTAGCTGGCTATTCCTTCCTAAAAGGTTTTAACAGCTAACATTCAAGTTTTGTAGTCTAACAGTTAACATTCCATGTAAAAGTTTACTGTGAGTCTTGGCCTCATTTCTCTGGTGCATATAAAGTATAAAGTACAACTTCCTGAGACTCAATTTTTATTTTCTTTCTTTACACTCAATTTTTAAAGGTAACTTTCCAGCATCTGTATATCACATATAAAAAGAAATCATGTTTTTCCAGTAAGACTCCAGACACTAAACTGTGGTGTCAAAAAAAAATTTTATTTAGCTGGTTCAAAAAATTTTTTAGAATGAATGCATTTAGATGACCAAATAGATTTTTAAAAACAAATATTTGCCAAATAGTTTAAGTACTTCTAAACTTCAAAATCTTTTTAGGGTAAAATAAATACCCATATCTATGCAGTACCATAAACATGTTAATAAAAGGCTACTCAACATTGAAAGCCTTCTAAGACCAGTAACTGAAATTTACACAAGTGTAAAGAAGGGATTAAACCATGCCGTCGACAAGTTAACTTACCCCTGGGCTTCTTGAAGGCTTGTCAGTTTAGTCTTTGGAGGTCCCCGAGTACCATTTTAAGTGTTACCATGTTACTGCTGCTGAGTAATAGTGCAAGTGCTAAAATGCAAAATTCAGATGGTACAGGGTTTGGAAATCATGCAGATTTAGATGCAGATAAAAAAAAAATTAAAACAACTCAAGATCCCTTTACAGAGGAAACCAAATAATGAAACAATGTGGCGATTACAAGTCTAAAGGATGACTTCATTTATAAATGTTTAAAACATGTAACTTGCAAAATGACAAACCTATTTATCATAATCTAATTAGGTAAGGGCATTAACTACTAACACAACAAATGTCGCATTCTTCCAACTAGAAAATGAGCTCGACTCTCACAGAATTAGTTACAAAAAAGTACAACAGAGAATCAATGTTATTGCTTTTACATACTTAACAATGCATTGTGAGAGTCTGAGTTTTGTAAGCGATTTTATTCAACTTTATTCAATGTTACCACATTCCCCCACCTCCTGGAGGACGAAGCCCATTCCACTTAACACTTCCAGACAGACAACCCACCCTAATTCTTAAAGCTATCAGGCCTCTTAATGGATTTCAGGCACAAGATAATTTGTGGTTTCTTCTACTTTATCCCTATTGCAATTAATTCCACTTTTCAAATCCCAAACTAGGAAGGTACTGATATTCCCTTTTCAATTGATATGCTTTGCTACAAAGCATTAGAAAATAATCAACATTTTGCCCACTCTCCAAATAATCTTTTTAGAAGGAATGATTTCCCAATGGAAATTTATACAGGCCATGTAAACAGAACATCACCCAAATGCACAGAGGCACTAAGAAAAAGCCGGAGGGTACTGCTTACCATTTTAGGTGCGGTCACCCAGACTTATTCAAAACTAGATTTCAAAAGAAAAACAAAAAACAAAAAACAAAAACAAAAACAAAACACTTTTCACTTTGGCCAATGCAAGAACAAATACCAATTAAGTCTGGGTATCAGGTGTCAATGCATGACAGGTGATGAATCCATTTGACTTGAGACAACTTTTCAAATAAGTTTATTTGAAGCAAAATAAACTACTGCCAAGAAACTTTATGAAAGTTCCATCTCAAAAGGGTCAAAAAAGGGGAATTAACTGCTATGAATTCTTTGCATTCAGGGCTGCAAAACAAAGACACATATTATTTAAATCAGTTTTATTTAAGAATTTCCAACAATGACAACTCTTATAAAAAGCATCCAAGCACAGGACACAGAACTGCAGCAAACAGCATTCTTATGGGTAGCTAACAGACATTAGAACTTCCACCCTTCTTTGAGACACCTGAGCTCACTGGTGAACTCTGCTTCAAGTCCTCCTGCAAAGCACACCACAAGCTCAGTCCATGTTCTCAGCCCATCAGCTTCAGTTCACATTGCCACACTTACAGATCAGTAACAGAAGAGAACACACACCATACAGCATTCACAGCAGTTGACAAAGGGGTAGGGGAGTACAAGTATCATTTCACTTAACACATTCAACTAATGTGGGTTATCTAAGAACAAAAACTCACTTAAAGTCTTCCAACAGATGTGGATGTCCTTTGAATGCAAAAAACATTCGTACATTATTTGCTATCATTGCTCTCTGCACACTCTCTCACCAAAGCCACAGGATTGAGAGACACATCTCGCCAAGTTAAAAAATATCCATTATGCACCACCAAGTCTCTGCACGCGCTCTCTCCTTTTCTCGCTCATACTAGCCTTTCATGCCTCGGCACCACATCAATCCCACACAAGGTTTCAAAAGTTCAAACAGCCTTCTGGTTCCATATCACAGCCTTGCGTTCATAGCGTTGGTACGACTCCATGAAATAAAGAGTAGCGGATAAAAATGGGACACCCACCGTCAAAGACGCGGCCTGTGATGCTGATGACGAACTCTTGAATGAGAAAGCATGTAGACAGAAGTATTCCTATGGCAGAATATTTACAGCACTACTTTCAATGAAGTGCTTCTTCCATAAACATTTGAAATGAGATGAACTGCAGAGATTAAATGAAGGCTTCATATTGTACTTTTGTATATGAGGGGAGACAAGTGTTAAAAAACAAAAACAAAAGAACCAAACACTGTGACACCATGATCTCCTAAAAGGAGATTTTCTTAAGGAAAAAAATCCATATGGTGGGGTTCAAATTAAAACAAGGGGTAAAGAATGTAGTTCTAATCAATGGTTTCCATTTTGAACATGCAAAGAATTCACTTGACAAGTCCAGGGATAAAATATTACAGGAGAAACCTTTTGATATCAATTGTAGTGTGTTGGTTTACCAATCAGGCAAACAGCAGTTCACTTTCAACCACTCAATATTTCAACCTTTCATGTAACAAAACTTATAAAATTCCTTTAGCTCTTCCTTTTTCTAAAGAAAAATGTCAAAAATACTGCTGAATATACTCCACACTGAACAAACCAATTTTGAAAATTCTTAGTACATACCTATTTTACAATATACTTACCATGAGTTTAGAAAAATTTGAATTCCCACCATTCTATACCAACCAACCACAACCCCACTGCCTACATTCCCCAGCCAGAAGACTTAGAATCCATGCTTGAGCCAAAGCCTCCATTAAAACCACTGCCCGACCCTGCATTTGATGCTGATCCCCAACCAATTGCTGCACCAGAATTAGAACCACTGTAAGAGTTATTTCCAGAACCGAAGGCCTGGTTTGGCTCCCTCTGCATGTTGCCTTGGCTTTGGTTATTACCCGATGGGCCTGACTGGTTCTGCTGGCTGGCTAACATGCCCATCATACCCCAACTGCTCTGTAGTGCTGCCTGGGCAGCAGCCATCATAGCTGGATTAATGCTGAATGCACCAAAGTTCATCCCACCACCCATATTACTACCTTGATTGTTTCCCAAACCAGCTCCACCCCCTCTGCTATTACCAAATCCACCCTGATTCCCAAAGCCACCTGGATTACCACCAAATCTTCCACTTCTTTCTAACTGTCTATTGCTATTGTGCTTAGGTTCGGCATTGGATATATGAACGCTGATTCCTTTAATGATCAAGTCCTCTCCACAAAGAGACTGCGCAATCTATAAGAAATAAGGGATGTAAACAAAGAAGATTAAACCATTGATTCATACATTTAAAGTAGCAACAAAACTTAGGTTACAAGCATTAATTTATCTAAAGCCAGAGGAAAAATAATTAATGAATGCTCATTTCATTTAAACCCCCAATACAGCTTTTAGTTTTATTAATAGCAGCAGTGATATTTCCGTCGATTTTCAAAAGACATAGGCTGGACATGGTGGCTCATGCCTATAATCCTAGCGCTTTGGGAGGCCAAGGTGGGAGGACTGTGTGAGGCTAAGAGTTGAAGACTAGCCTGGCAGCCTGGACGACACAGGGAGACCCCACCTCTATCAAAAAAACCCCACAAAATGCCACATTAGCTGGGCATAGTGGGATGTACCTGTCCTAGCTACTTAGGAGGCTGCAGCTGGAGGATCCTCCCCTGGAGGCTGAGCCCAGGAGTTCTAGGGTGTAGCGAGCTTTGATTACACCACTATGTTCCAACAGCCTGGGCAACACAGTGAGACCCTGTCTCAAAAAAAAAAAAAAAAAAAAAGGGCCAGGAGTGGGAGCGGTGGCTCATGCCTGTAATCCCAGCACTTTGGGAGGCTGAGGCGGGTGGATCACCTGAGGTCAAGAGTGCAGGACCAGCCAGACCAAAACAGTGAAACCCCGTCTCTACTAAAGATACAAAAAAATGGCCAGGCGTGGTGGCTCACACCTATAATCTCAGCACTTTGGGAGGGAGGCTGAGGTGGGTGGATCACCTGAGGTCAGGAGTTTGAGACCAGCCTGGCCAACACGGTGAAACCCTGTCTCTACTAAAAATACAAATAAATTAGCGGGGCGTGGTGGCAGGTGGCTGTAATCCCAGCTACTTGGGAGGCTGAGGCAAGAGAACTGCTTGAACCCGTTAGGTGGAGGTTGCAGTGAACAGAGAACGCACCACTGCACTCCAGTCTGTGCAACAAGAGCGAAACTCTGTCTCAAAAAAAAAACAACAACAACAGGGCTGGGCGCGGTGGCTCAAGCCTGTAATCCCAGCACTTTGGGAGGCCGAGACGGGCGGATCACGAGGTCAGGAGATCGAGACCATCCTGGCTAACATGGTGAAACCCCATCTCTACTAAAAAATACAAAAAACTAGCTGGGCGAGGTGGCGGACGCCTGTAGTCCCAGCTACTCGGGAGGTTGAGGCAGGAGAATGGTGTAAACCCCGGAGGCGGAGCTTGCAGTGAGCTGAGATCCGGCCACTGCACTCCAGCCTGGGCGACAGAGCGAGACTCCGTCTCAAAAAAAAAAAAAAAAAAAAAAAACAACAACAAAAAACGGTATGTAACATTCCCAAATGCCACATACTGAAAACTATCTAAAGGTATATTTACTTTTAGATTTCTTAAAAATATGACATTTGGGTTATCAGATACAGGTATCACAAACTTCTAGGCCCATACACCCTGCATCTTACAAGGTCAGAAAACTCAGCTAAGACTAGCAATTAGCTGGATGGGAAATGTTCAAGAGAAATTACCTAATTACCTGGGACATATATATATATATATTTTTGAGACAGTCTTGCTCTGTCACCAGGCTGGAGTGCAGTGGCATGATCTCAGCTCACTGCCACCTCCGCCTCCTGGGTTCAAGTGATTCCCCTACCTCAGGCTCCAGAGTAGCTGGGACGACAGGCGTGCACCACCATACCCAGCTAAATTTTTTTTTTTTGTATTTTAATAGAGACGGGATTTCACCATGTTGGCCAGAATGGTCTTGATCTCCTGACCTCGTGATCCGCCCACCTCAGCCTCCCAAAGCGCTGGGATTACAAGCAACATCGGCGTAAAGGGTGTTTTAGATAATCTTAACCAAATAAAGCTAAACTCTCTCTAAACTGTAAAATCCTAGCTAATGTAAAATAAACTACGAAAGTGGCTTTAGAAAATCTGAATACACAACAGCTAAGACCCAAACTGGGATTAGACACCCCACTATGCTTAGCCCTAAACCTTAGTAATTAAAATAACACAACTACTCGCCAGAACACTACAAGCTACAGCATGAGCCACCACGCCTGGTCGGGACATATTGTTAAGGAGAAAAATACCTGATCATCTGCAAATGTAACAAAGGCAAAGGCCCTGAACGGCTTGGGGATGAAGACATCCATCACATCCCCGTACTGAGAGAAGAACTCCCGCAGCTCATCCTCAGTCATGTCCTCTGTACAGCGCCCCACAAACACTTTTCTGCTTCTCAAAGGCTCATCTTGGCTTTGCTGATCAAATCAAAAGGAAGAAAAAACACTCAGAAATATGTTATGAACAATGAAAAAAGCATTAAGGTAAGGGATATAACAAAATCATTCTGCCTTGGATAGCAGTGAATCATTAAAAAGTAGACATACCCTTAATTTTTTGCATCAGCATTTTTTTCTTTTTTTTTTTTTTGAGACGGAGTCTTGCTCTGTCGCACGGGCTGGAGTCCAGTGGCCGGATCTCAGCTCACTGCAAGCTCCGCCTCCCGTTTTACGCCATTCTCCTGCCTCAGCCTCCGAGTAGCTGGGACTACAGGCGCCCGCCACCTCGCCCGGCTAGGTTTTTTTTTGTATTTTTAGTAGAGACGGGGTTTCACCGTGTTAGCCAGGATGGTCTCGATCTCCTGACCTCGTGATCCACCCGTCTCGGCCTCCCAAAGTGCTGGGATTACAGGCTTGAGCCACCGCGCCCGGCCCGCATTTTTTTCTTATAAGGCTTTAGTGAAGAGTAACGTTTTAAGTTACAAAAGTACAGAGTCATGCATCACATAAAGATGGACATATGTTCTGAGAAATACGTCATGAGCCATTACACAATTTCATCATTGTGGCCAGGTGTGGTGGTGAACGCCTATAATCTCAGCACTTTGAGAGGCCGAGGCGGGTGGATCACCTGAGGTCAGGAGTTCAAGACCAGCCTGGTCAACATGGTGAAACTCCAGCTCTACTAATACAAAAATTAGCTGGGTGTGGTTGCAGGTGCCTGCAATCCCAGCATCTTGGGAGGCTGAGGCAGGAGAATCACTTGAATCCAGGAGATGGAGGTTGCAGTGAGCCAAGATTGCGCCTTTGCACTCTAGACTGAGCAACAAGAGTAAAACTCCGTCTTAAAAGAAAAAAAAAAAAAAAAGGCCGGGCGCAGTGGCTCACGCCTGTAATCCCCACACTTTGGGAGGCCAAGGCAGGTGGATCACCTGAGGTCAGGAGTTCGAAACGAGCCTGACCAACATGGAGAAACTCCATCTCTACTAAAAATACAAAATTAGCCAGGCATAGTGGTGCATGCCTGTAATCCCAGAAGCTCGGGAAGTTGAGGCAGGAGAATTGCTGGAACCTGGGAGGCGGAAATTGCAGTGACCGGAGAGCATACCACTGCACTCCAGCCTGGGCAACAAGAGCAAAACTCTGTCTCAAAAAAAAAAAAAAAAAAAAAGGACAGGCACAGTGGCTGGGCAGATCATGAGGTCGGAAGATCAAGACCATCCTGGCTAACATGGTGAAACCCCATCTCTACTAAAAATACAAAAAATCAGCCAAGCGTGTTGGCGGGCGCCTGTAGTCCCAGCTACTCAGTAGGCTGAGGCAGGAGAATGGTGTGAACCCAGAAGGTGGAGCTTGCAGTGAGCTGAGATCGCACCACTGTACTCCAGCCTGGACGACAAAGTAAGACTCTGTCTCAAACAAACAAACAAACAAACAAACAAAAAATCGTGGTTGTGCAAATATCATATAAACCCAGATAGCACAGCCTACCCCACACCTAAGCTAGATGGTATAGCCTATTGCTCCCAGGCCACAAACTTCCAAGTTACTGTACTCAACACTGTAGGTAACTGACTGTAACATGATGGTAAGTATCTGTGTATCTAAACATAGAAAGGGTACCATAAAAACAGTGTTATAATCTTATGGGACCACTGCTGTACACGTGGTCTGCTGCTGACTGATGAACTTTGCCATGTGACGCATGACTGTATTTGGATTTGAGAAAATCAATAAATGCGCAATCTCCTGGCAAAGATGATGATGTTCCAAATAAGCAAATGTTATTTGTTTGCTTGGAAAAAGGTCGTTATAACAAGATTAATGTATGTATTCTGATTGTCTTTATGTTTTAACATATAACTATGTAAGAAACTGTTAACTTGACAAATAATCTTTCCTCTTTTCCATGCATAACACAAAGAAAAGGAAGAACAAAATGAACAAAGCTTTCGTTTGGAGAAGTAATAAACTAAATATTTCAAACAAGCATAAAATATTCAACATGCATTAAGGGCCAAAGACTTCAACAAGACAAAAGGATTTCACGAACACACCCTACCACTATCTTTTCTAAGTGTGTTTACATTTTATCTTACAATCTTCTAAGGAAGTTTGTCAGCAAAAAATCCCAAAGCACAGACCCAAGTACCTTAGAATTAGGAAGTTTACAGTCACACCATCGTCCATCTATCATATGTCGCTGTGACATTACTTTCACCTGTGTTTCATATTCCGTAAAACGAACAAAGCCAAAGCCCTTTGAATGACCAGTCTTAAGATCTTTCTTGACCTAGAAAGGATGATTTAAGTTTACTCTAAAAGTACACATACACACTGCATGCCCAAATCATAGTTCCTTAAAAAACAATTTGAATGGTTTCAACTGGATGCAGTTGTTTAACACTTAAACCAAGTTAGTCTTCAGAGTAACAACAAGGAGGTTAATATTGAATCCATACCGTGTTAACAACAGAGCAAAACTCATTTATACAACAGAAATGTTTTTGAGTTCTTAAAAAAAAGAAAGATGGGGCCGGGCGTGGTGGCTCACACTTGTATTCCCAGCGCTTTGGGAGGCTGAGGAGGGTGGATAACTTGAGCACAGGAGTTAAAGACCAGCCTGGGCAACACAGTGAAACCCTATCTCTACAAAAAACACAAAAATTAGCCAGGTGTAGTGGCATGCGCCTGCAGTCCCAGCTACTTGGCAGGCTGAGGCACAAGAATAGCTTGAATCCAGGAGGCGGAGGTTGCAGCAAGCCTAAACTGCACCACTGCACTCTAGAGCCTGACTGACAGAGCCAGACCCTGTCTCCAAAAAGAAAAGAAAAGCAAAGAAAAAAAAAGAAACTGAGTCTGGATTATGTTGGCCAAGGTGGTTTTGAACTCCTGGCCTCAAGCAATCCTCCCACCTCAGCCTACCAAAATGCTGGGATTACAGGCATGAGTCACCCCAACAGGATTTTAACAGAATGTCTTAAAATGAATTCAAAGATAAAAAGCTATTATCACCTAATTCCCTTAAGCCTTCATGCAACAATAGGATTTTACAATATTGAAGGCAATAATATAGAGTACAAGATATATGTATAAATACAACAAATATTGGAAGTATCATCTGTGTAACAGGAAGTACAGTGCCATTAAAATAACAAGAATATGGCCGGGCACGGTGGCTCACACCTGTAATCTCAGCACTGGGAGGCCAAGGCAGGTGGATCACCTGAGGTCAGGAGTTCAAGAACAGCCTGGCCAACTGGTGAAACCCTGTCTCTACTAAAAAATACAAAATTAGCAAGGCATGATGATGTGCGCCTGTAATCTCAGATACAGGAGGCTGAGACAGGAGAAATCGCTTAAACCCGGGAGGTGGAGGTTTGCAGTGAGCCAAGATAGTGCCACTGCACTCCAGCCTGGACAGCAAAGTGAGACTTGGTCTCCAAAAAAAAAAAAAAAGTAACAAGAATGTGGCTAAGGCATTGTGGCTCAGCACACTGGGGTTGAGGCGGGAGGACAGTTTGAGCCCAGGAGTTCGACACCAGAGCACAGGCAACATAGTGAGACCCCATCTCTATGTATACCAATAAATAAATGCTAGATGCTCATTCACTGTAAAGAAAACCTGTCTGATGCAATCGAAGTTTACCTGCACCATAAGAACTTCTCCAAAGGTACTAAAATACTCTTTCAGGTCCTGTTCAGTTGTTTTCCATGGGAGACCCAACACTATTAAATCGGATGTTTTCTGGACTGCTCTTTTCACTTTCACTGCTGATGAAGCATCTGTCTCATCCATTTTTCTTTTGTTATCTAAATAAAATGAGCAGAAACCTTTTAGACTTAGCACTTCTTTAAAAAAAAAACACTACCTCCTACATCTAGAAATGAAAAGCAAAAAGAAGACTCTTAAGAAGAGTAAGACACTGAAAACTTGGCAAGTGATTTTTGCTCTAGAGGACAGAATAAAGGCTTAAGTTTAGTGTCTGAGGTGCTTTTCTGGTGAAATTCAGTGATTTCCAATTTCGTTTTTTGTAGTACTTCCAGATTACAATCTCTTTCCCTCAAAAGGTTTATCAAAACAAAAATAATTCTACTTCACTTGAAGTGTCAGCAACTTGTATCTCCTGATGTAGATTTAACTTTTATCTTTCCTAAACATTCAACAAATACACAGCTTTTGCAATAAAACGGAAAACCAGGCACAGTGGTGTGTATGCCTGTAAGTTCCAACAACTCAGGAGGCTGAGGAGGAAGGATGCCTTAGAGTCCAGGAGTTTGAGGCTGCAGCGTGTCTATGAACAGCCACTACAATATGCCTAGGCAACAGAGCAATAGCCCCTATCTCTAATTTCAAAAAAGAAAAAGAAACCAAAAGTTTGGCTTACTTAAAAAAACATAACCGGCTGGGCGAGGTGGCTCACACCTGTAATCCCAGCATTTTGGGAGGCTGAGGCGGGTGGATCACAAGGTCAGGAGTTCAAGACCAGCCTGGCTAAGACGGTGAAACTCCATCTATGCTAAAAACACACAAAAAAATTAGCTGGGCTCGGTGGCAGGCGCCTGTAATCCCAGTTACTTGGGAGGCTGAGGCAGAATTGCTTGAACCCAAGAGGCAGAGGTTGCAGTGAGCCAAGATTGTGCCACTGTACTCCAGCCTGGGCGAGACTTTGTCTCAAAATAAAATAAAATAAAATAAATAAATAGATAGATAAAAATACAAAAATTAGCCGGGTGTGGTGGCAGGCGCCTGTAATCCCAGCTACTCAGGAGGCTGAGGCAGAGAACTGCTTGAACCCCAGAGGTGGAGGTTGCAGTGAGCCAAGATCGCGCCACTGCACTCCAGCCTGAGTGACAGAGCAAGACTCCATCTCAAAAAACAAACAACAACAACTAAAAACTCCTACATAACCTTAACCTTAGGTTATTTAGAAGAGAAAGGGAGATAATTTTTTTTTTGAGACGGATTCTCATTCTGTCACCCAGGCTGGAGTGCAGTGGTGCAATCTCCCCTCGCTGCAACCTCTGCCTCCTGGGTTCAAGTGATTAAGGGGTTCTCCTGCCTCAGCCTCCTGAGTAGCTGGGATTACAGGTGTGAGCCACTGTATCCGGCCTGGTGAGATAAATTAAATGACATTTTTTTCTTTTTTTTGAGACAGTATCTCGCTCTGCTACCCAGGCTGGAGAGCAGTGGCACCATCTCAGCTTGCTGCAACCTCTACCTCCCGGGTTCAAGCAATTCTCCTGCCTCAGCCTCCCCAGTAACTGAGACTACAGGTGCAAACCACCGCGCCTGTCTAAGTTTTGTATTTTTAGTAGAGACGGGGTTTCACCACGTTGGCCAGGCTGGTCTTGAACTTCGGACCTCAGGTGATCTGCTCACCTCAGCCTCCCAAAGTGCTGGAATTACAGGTGTGAGCCACTGTACCCAGCCTGACATTTTAAATTTGGGTAAATATTAATCTATACCCAATGGCTGAAGAAACAGCATACTAAAAATCCCCAGTTTACATTATTATTATTATTATTATTTTGAGACGGAGTCTCGCTCTGTCACCCAGGCTGGAGTGCAGTGGCCGGATCTCAGCTCACTGCAAGCTCCACCTCCCGGGTTTACACCATTCTCCTGCCTCAGCCTCCCGAGTAGCTGGGACTACAAGCGCCTGCCACCTCGCCCAGCTAGTTTTTTGTATTTTTTAGTAGAGATGGGGTTTCACCATGTTAGCCAGGATGGTCTCCATCTCCTGACCTTGTGATCCGCCCGTCTCTGCCTCCCAAAGTGCTGGGATTACAGGCTTGAACCACTGCGCCCGGACTACATTATTAATTATTATTATTATTTTTTTAGACAAAGTCTTGCTCTGTCACCCAGGCTGGAGTGCAGTGGCGCAATCTCAGCTCATTGTAATCTCTGTCTCCCAGGTTTAAGCGATTCTCCTGCCTCAGCCTCCAGAGCAGCTGGGACTACAAGGCGCCCGCCACCACGCCCAGCTAATTTTTGTTTTCGTTTTTTTCTTTTTGTTTTGAGACGGAGTTTCGCTTTTGTTGCTCAGGCTGGAGTGCAATGGCATAATCTCTATTCACTGCCACCTCCACCTCCCGGTTCAAGCGATTCTCCTGCCTCAACCTCCGGAGTAGCTAGGATTACAGGCACCACATCCAGCTAATTTTTTGTGTTTTCAATAGAGATGGAGTTTCATCATGTTGGCCAGGCTGGTCTCAAACTCTGACCTCAGGTGATCCACCCACCTCGGCCTCCCAAAGTGCTGGGATTACAGGCGTGAGCCACTGTGCCTGGCCCTAAAGTTTTTCTACACATGTTAAAAGAGTGTCTTGCATACTGACCAAATTTGATAGACTTTGTTGCAATACCAAGTTATAATAAAAGCAACACACAGATCGATTATTAACAGTACACTACTTCAAAATGCGAAAATTCGCTATTTCTTTGGCACACTTCTTAAACTTCATGCTTCCTTTTCTTAGATTTAGAACATCAGTGATAAGAGGCAGCGAGAAGGGTAAGACCAGAACCTCGAAATTGTAACTGGAACTACACTAATTCAAGATTTGGCTACTGCAACTGTTTGTTCATTTAAGGGAAGAAATGAAGTCACATGTGCTGAAAGAATGATGTAAGACCAAAAGGACAATGATCAAATCCAAATACTGGAGCACTTCAGAAGAATCTATTTACAACACTGATAGAAGCGCAAAAGCGCAAAACATCATTAGTAATTCCTTAAATTTGGCATCAACTTGGCAAAGCGTATTCAGATATTTTTTAAATACATCGCTTTCTCTTTTAAAATGATCTATAATCCCCAGTTTCCATAAATTTAGACTCATGGTCTTCCAAACTTGTCTAATAGTGAAGTTCAAGGAAATACTTAAGTTACAGGAGACATTCTGCCAGGAAACGAGGCTAAGATCCATGGATGAGACACACACCCGACCACACTTCAGCATGATTACAAAACCAAATAGTAACAGACCTTTCGGATAGTTGACAACATACACCAGATTTCCCCAGCCAGCATCGGGGGCATGCAGAATTCCTTCTACCAGTCGGACACCTCTCATACATTGAGACACTGGATTCCTGTAGCGAAGCCCACACGCCCCTGGAAACTGGGCTGTGACCGTGGACAGCAGCACCGTCCCATCGTCTTCCGATGGTATTTCAATGGGCTCATCGTTCTCATCTTCGGTTACCCGAATATATTCAGACATCTTTCACTTTTCTTAAAGGGAAAAGAGATATGAATGAACACTGACGTCACAGTAACTGTTTCCTTATAACGATAATACCCAAACCATGTTAATGTTCTGACTTCCAGAAAAATTGTCTGGATTCCTACATGCATTGGTTATCTCTGAAAAATGACGAGGTGAAGGTAAGGGTAGTGATTTCCTGTCAAAATCTGATGCCTCGCCAGTTCATTCATTCAAACAACTTTCCCTGAAGGCTTATGATGCGTCAGGTACTGAAACTGAGTCCAACGTGGCTTGCTGGTTACAAGCTGGGGTATGCAAGGGAACAATAAACAGTAGCTATTTTATGACCATCGTGGAAGTCGTTAAGTAATCCTGAAGGTAGGGGAAGAGCCTAACTGGCTGAGGCATGGGCGTGACGGTCCAAGTCGATTTTCCTAAGCAAGCGATCCATCAGCTGAACCTGAAGACTGAATATGGGCAGTGAATCAGGTGTCAAGAACAGGAGAAAAGTTCTTCTCTGTTCCTCATTTTGGAGCTTCCGGGAGCTCTGTGAGCCCGAGCCGCAAGGCCCGCGGCGACAGGTCCTGGAGGAGCTGGCCGCCGCTTCCCAGAAGCCCGCGCGTGCCAGCCGAGGGAGGAGTTTCTCAGCGCGGCCCGGGGTGGGGCGCAGGAGCACCAGGTCCGAGCTGGCAGCGTCCCTCGGGGTACAAAGTACCGAAGGCTCCGGCACTGTCCGGGTCCGGGGCCAACCTCCGCCTCAGCCTGCGCGGCACCACGGGCCCGGCTCCCCGTTTCGGCACCAGCGGCCTCCCTGTGCTCGGACCTAACGACGCTCCCGCGCGAGCCCGCTCGGGCAGAACTAGGCCCGGTCTCACCACTCACATCCCGGGGCAGGGGCCGAAGCCGCTGCGTCCGCCTCGGGCAGCCCCAATGCGGGAGCCGAAGCACCTACGGCATCCTCAGTGAGAAGGCTCCGCGACTCACCCACTAGGCCGCTGCTGGGAAGCCCGACAGGGACACCGAGGCAGCGACGGACCCAAGCGCAGCCCAGCGACCGCTTCGCTCCCACAAAATGGCGCTAGGGCCGCCTCCTTCCCCCCGCCCACCGGCGTCCTCTCCCACCGGTTGCCCGTCCAGAGGTGGAAGGCTCCGAGGAGAGCCACGATGACCCTCTCTCCAGGGACTCGGGCTGCCTCTTGGAAATTCGAGCCTACAGAGAAGCTCTGAAAGCTAAAATAAAACCAGAACCTAGGCCTGAAAAGCTGAAGATGGCAAAAAGTGTGGCTGTATAGGCGCTGACCTCCCCCCATGTAACGTAGCAGATGGTTTCGGCCGACCAACCGCCGGCTCAGGTCTCGGTCGGAGCTCGCGCACTTTCAAAGAGCGCGAGAGTAGCGCAGAGTCTCGGCCAGCAAGAGCGGGGCGGGGCGTGGAGGGGGCGGGGCTCGGGATGCCGGGCCCAGTCCACTTGGGAGGCAGGGTAATGCCTGGATCTCTTTTCTGAAAGGCGGACCGGTGCGTCCTCTCCTCCCTCCGCCAGCCCACCTCCAAACCTGGAAACAATAACTTTGTTCTAAATAATAGCAGTAATAGCGCTACTTTGTACCAGGTACTTTCTGAGTATTCACATATTTAATAATAACCCATACAGTTTGGTGTAGCAGGAACTATTGATACTCATTCTGCGGGTGAGGAAACTGAGGCACAGAGCGATCAAGTATCTTGCTTAAAGTCACTCAAGGATTAGCCGGGCGGTAGTAGCGCGCGCCTGTAATCCCAGCTACTCGGGAGGCTGAGGCAGGAGAATTGCTTGAACCCGGTAGGCGAAGGTAGCGGTGAGCCGAGTTCGTGCCACCTCACTCCAGTCTGGACGACAGGGTGAGACTCTGTCCTCCCCCCCGCCAAAAAAAAAAGTCACCCATGGAATAAATGGTAGACCTGGGATTTGAATCTCGAGGCACAAAATGCTAACTTGTTCTGCTCCAGCCCTCTAATAATAATAATAATACAGTACTTCATCTATTTTAAGGCACACTTTGTTTCTCTTTTTTTTTTTGAAATGGAGTCTCCCTCTTGTCCCCCACGCTGGAGTGTTGCAATGTGCAGCTCACTGCCACCTCCACCTCCAGGTTCAAGGGATAGCTGGGATTATAGGCGTGTGAAGACACCATGTCCGGCTAATTTTTTTTTTTTTTTTTTTTTTTGAGACGGAATCTCGCTCTGTCGCCCGGGCTGGAGTGCAGTGGCCGGATCTCAGCTCACTGCAAGCTCCGCCTCCCGGGTTTACGCCATTCTCCTGCCTCAGCCTCCCCAGTAGCTGGGACTACAGGCGCCCGCCACGTCGCCCGGCTAGTTTTTTTTTTTTTTTTTTTGTATTTTTTAGTAGAGACGGGGTTTCACCGTGTTAGCCAGGATGGTCTGGATCTCCTGACCTCGTGATCCGCCCGTCTCGGCCTCCCAAAGTGCTGGGATTACAGGCTTGAGCCACCGCGCCCGGCCTAATTTTTGTTATTTTTAGTAGAGACAGTGTTTGGCCATGTTGGCCAGGCTGATCTCAAACTCATGGCCTCAAGTGATCTGCCCGCCTCGGCCTCCCAAAATGCTGGGATTACAGGCACGAGCCACCTTTCTTTTCTATCTTTTCTTTCCTTTCTTTCCTTTCCTTCCCTCCTTCCCTTCCCTCCCCTCCCCTCCTCTTTTCCTTTCCTTTTCCTTTTCCTTTTCCTTTTCCTTTTCCTTTTCCTTTTCCCTTTCCCTTTCCTTTCCTTTTCCTTTTCTTTTCCTTTCCTTTTCCTTTTCCTTTTCCTTTTCCCTTTCCTTTCCTTCCTTTTCCCTTTCCCTTTCCCTTCCTTTTCCTTTCCTTTTCCTTTTCCTTTTCCCTTTCCCTTTCCTTTTCCCTTTCCTTTCCTTCCTTTTCCCTTTCCCTTTCCCTTTCCTTTCTTTTTTTTTTTTCAGACTCGCTCTGTTGCCCAAGCTGGAGTGCAGTGGCACAATCTCAGGTTACTGCAACCTCTGCCTCCCCGATTCAAGGGATTCTCCTGCCTCAGCCTCCTGAGTAGCTGGGACTACAGGCATGTATCACCATGCCCGGCTAATTTTTGTATTTTTAACCCCTGTTGGCCAGGCTGGTGTCAAACTCCTGACCGCAGGTAATCTGCCCACCTCGGCCTCCCAAAGTGCCACCATACCTGAAATTTGTTTCACATTTCTTTTTTTTTTTTTTTTTTTTTGAGACCGAGTCTCGCTCTGTCACCCAGGCTGGAGTGCAGTGGCCGGATCTCAGCTCACTGCAAGCTCTGCCTCCCGGGTTCACGCCATTCTCCTGCCTCAGCCTCCCGAGCAGCTGGGACTACAGGCGCCCGCCACCTCGCCCGGCTAGTTTTTTGTATTTTTTAGTAGAGACGGGGTTTCACCGTGTTAGCCAGGATGGTCTCGATCTCCTGACCTCGTGATCCGCCCGTCTCGGCCTCCCAAAGTGCTGGGATTACAGGCTTGAGCCACCGCGCCCGGCCTTTGTTTCACATTTCTAAAGTTAGTATGTGATTTCAGTTCCAGTTCCAGTTGATGATGATGTGTCATAATTTAACTGACAACGATTTATGTTTCTTTGTATATACATGTATCACATTCAATGAATTACAGTTACAAATGTTTACACAAAGTACTTTATTTATTTAAGATGGGGTCTTACTCTGTCACCCAGGCTAGAGTGCAGTGCGGTGACCTCGGCTCACTGCAACCTCCAACTCCAGGGCTCAAAGGATCCTCTCACCTTAGCCTGCCGAGTAGCTTGGACCACAGGTGCACACCACCACACTCAGCCAATTTTTTGTATTTTTTGTAGAGACAGGGTCTTGACATGTTGCCCAGGCTGACCTCCAACTCGTGAGCTCAAGCGATCCACCTGCCTCAGCCTCCCAAAGTGCTGGGATTACAGGCAAGAGCCACCATACCCATCAGAGAAGTTGGTTTTATCACTCCCATTTTACAGAAGAAAAACCTGAGGCTCAGAGACCATATGACAGGCCTGAGGTCATACAGTTGCTCAAGGATGTCACCTAGCCCATAAATTGCTGTCCCAGGTTGGTCAGAACCTAAACCTCTGCACTATGTCCACCACACTGGCCACTGTCTGCGACAAGACTGAGACCGAGGTAATTATTGTGGGTAGTGTTGTGGAGTCCTGGACGCTGGCTGCAAGTGGGCAGAACCGGGTGTGCAGAATCTCCTAGGGATAGGTCACACAGGAGCACAACCCCAAAGGCTGGCCCTTCTCCCTAGAAGTTTTCAGGCGAGTTGGGAGGACAAGCAAAAACTCTCTTGAAGAATGTAAGTAACTCAATCAGGAAGAGAATTATAGGGCCAGAGGGAGGCTGGACCATAGATCCCCTGCTCCTGTCTCAGTTACCTCTGGGATTCAGCTTTACAGCACTGATTGTCAAAAGTTGTTTGAAATGCAACTTTTTTTTTTTTCAACACAGAGTCTTGCTGTGTTGCCCAGGCGGAATCCAATGGTACAATCTCCGCTCACTGCAACCTCTGCCTCCCGGGTTCAAGCTGTTTTCCTGCCTCAGCCTCCCAAGTAGCTGGGACTACAGGTGTGTACCACCACACCTGGCTAATTTTTGTATTTTTCATAGAGACGAGGTTTCACCATGTTGGCCAGGCTGGTCTCAAACTCCTGACCTCAAGCGATCCTCCCACCTCGGCCTCCCAAAGTGCTGGGATTACAGGCGTGAGCCACTGTGCCTGGTCCAGGCCCCAGTTTTCAACTGGGTCACTTGGGGACTTACCTTCTTCCCTTCCATTACCTCCCTTGAATTCTCCCAGCTCATCAGCTCCATGAGGTGAACAGGACGAAGCTATACAACATTCCTGGAAACTGAAAGAAGGCTGGGGGGGGCGCCGTGGCTCATGCCTGGAATCCCAGCACTTTGGGAGGCTGAGGTGGGTGGATCACCTGAGGTCAGGAGTTCAAGGCCAACATCGTCAAACCTCATCTCTACTAAAAATATGAAAAATTAGCAGGGCATTGTGGCCCAGGAGGCAGAGGTTGCAGTGAGCCAAGATCGCACCATTGCACTCCAGCCTGGGCAACAAGAATGAAACTGTCTCAAAAAAACAAACAAACAAACAAACAAAAAACTGAAAGAAATACCAGGGCAATAATTATATATATGTGTGTGTGTATATGTGTGTGTGTGTGTGTGTATATTATATATATATATATATATATATTTATTTATTTATTTTTGAGACGGAGTCTTGCTCTGTTGCCCAGACTAGAGTGCAGTGGCACGATCTCGGCTCACGGAAACCTCCGCCTCCTGGGTTCAAGTGATTCTCCTGCCTCAGCCTCCCGAGTAGCTGAGACTACAGGTGCCTGCCACTGCACCCAGCTAATTTTTGTATTTTTAGTAGAGACGGGGTTGCACCATCTTGGCCAGGCTGGTCTCAGACTCCTGACCTTGTGATCCACCTGCCTTGGCCTCCCAAAGTGTTGGAATTACAGGGGTGAGCCACCACACCCGGTCTGTTTTTATTTTTATTTTTTTTAAGGATAGGGTCTAACTCTGCCGCCCTGGAGTGCAGTGGTGTGATCATGGCTTACCACAGCCTTGACCTCCTGGGCTCAAGCGATCCTCCTGCCTCATCCTCCAGAGTAGCTGGGGCTACAAGTGCACCACAATATCTGGCTCATTTTTTTAATTTTTATTTTTATTTTTAATTTTGTTTTTTTGAGATGGAGTCTCGCTCTGTCACCCAGGATGGAGTACAGTGGCCGGATCTCAGCTCACTGCAAGCTCCGCCTCCCGGGTTTATGCCATTCTCCTGCCTCAGCCTCCCGAGTAGCTGGGACTACAGGTGCCTGCCACCTTGCCCGGCTAGATTTTTTGTATTTTTTAGTAGAGACGGGGTTTCACCGTGTCAACCAGGATGGTCTCGATCTCCTGACCTCGTGATCTGCCCGTCTCGGCCTCCCAAAGTGCTGGGATTACAGGCTTGAGCCACCGCGCCCGGCTATTTTTTTTATTTTTAAAATTTTTTGTAGAGACGGGGTCTTCCTATGTTGCCCAGGCTGGTCTCATGTTCTTGACTCTAAGCGATCCTCCTGCCTTGGCCTCCCAAAGTGCTGGGATTACTAGCATGAGTCAACTCCTCACCGGTACTTCTACATTCTTTTGTAAAGAATTTTCCTTCATCAGCTGGAAATGAACCACAGTACCTTCTAACTGCTTAATTAATATTCAGGATAGATTGACCACAATAATCACCTCCAATAGTGACAAATAAATCGTATTTTTTTCTTGTTTAAAAATAGTCATGGCTGGGTGCAGTGGCTGATGCCTATAATCCTAGCACTTTGGAAGCTGAGGCAGGTGGATTGCTCGAGCCCAGGAGTTCAAGACCAGCCTGCACAACATAGGGAGACCCCATCTCTACAAAAAATTTAAAAATTAGCCAGATGTGGTGGTACACACCTGTAGTCCCAGCTACTTGGGAGGCTGAGGTGGGAGAATCAGTTGAGCCAGGAGGGGAAGGTTGCAGTCAGTGAGCCGAGATTGTGCCACTGCACTCCAGCCTAGGAGGCAGAGTGAGACCCTGTCTCAAAAAAAAAAAAAAAAAAAAAAAAAATAATAAGGATAATAAAATAGTCACTATGAACTCTTGCATTTTTATTTATTTAATGTTTCAAAATAGGTTATAGTCATTAATGTTTCTGATGATCAAATTATTTTACTCAGGCTCTGTGGAAACCCTTTAAACTTACTCTAAGTCCATTGCATGTGTCTCTATTAGCCTTTGAGCATGTTCTTGCCTTCTGGCCCAACAAGATGTACCAGGCTTGTCTTATATTTTCCCTGCTGTATCCCTGGAATCAGCCATTCCTCAAAGGATCTATTTTTTTTTTTTTTTAAATGAAGTCTTGCTCTGTCACCCAGGCCGGAGTGCAATGGCTCGATCTCAGCTCACTGCAGCCTCTGCCTCCCAGGTTCAAGTAATTCTCCTGCCTCAGCCTCCTGAATAGCTGGAATTACAGGTGCATGACACCACACCTGGCTAATTTTTGTATTTTTAGTAGAGACAGGGTTTCACCATGTTGGCCAGGCTGGTCTCGAATTCCTGATCTCATGATCTGCCTACCTTGGCCTCCCAAGGTTCTGGGATTACAGGTGTGAGCCATTGTGCCCTGCCAATCTCTGGTTTCTTATAGTGGGAAAAACGATTTAGAAATCAGAATCTGGGCATTAGGTTGTTGTCAGAAGCATTTTTTTGTTTGTTTATTTTTATTTTTTTTTTTTTTATTTTTTTTTTTTTTTTTTGAGACGGAGTCTCACTGTGTCGCCCAGGCTGGAGTGCAGTGGCGCGATCTCGGCTCACTGCAAGCTCCGCCTCCCGGGTTCCAGCCATTCTCCCGCCTCAGCCTCCGAGTAGCTGGGACTACAGGCGCCCACCACCGCGCCCGGCTAGTTTTTTGTATTTTTAGTAGAGACGGGGTTTCACCGTGTTAGCCAGGAGGGTCTCGATCTCCTGACCTCGTGATCCGCCCGCCTCGGCCTCCCAAAGTGCTGGGATTACAGGCTTGAGCCACCGCGCCCGGCCTTGTTTATTTTTTTGAGATGGAGTTTCACTCTTGTCACCTAGGCTGGAGTGCAATGATGTGATCTCAGCTCACTGCAACCTCGGCCTCCCAGGTTCAAGCAATTATCCTGCCTCAGCTTCCCAAGTAGCTGGGATTACAGGCATGCGCCACCACACCCAGCTAATTTTTGTATTTTTAGTAGAGATGGGGTTTCACCATGTTGGTCAGGCTGGTTTCGAACTTCTGACCTCAGGTGAACCACCCGCCTCGGCCTCCCAAAGTGCTGGGATTATAGGCATGAGCACTGCGCCGGCCTTGTTTTTTGAGACAAGGTCTGGCTCTATTGGTCAGGCTGGAGTGCAGTGGCGCAATCTTGGCTCACCACTACCTCCACCTCATGGGCTCAAGCCATCCTCTTACTTCAGCCTCCCTAGTAGCTGGAACTACAGGCACAAACCACCACACCCGGCTGTTTGGTTTTTTTATTTTGTATTTCTGGTAGAGATGGGGTTTTGCCATGTTTCCCAGCCTGATCCTAAACTCATGAACTCAAGCGATCTGCCCTCCTCAACCACCCAAAGTGCTGGGATTACAAGCATGAGCCACAGCACCCGGCCCACAAGCACTTTTGAAAGGTAAACTAGGCCGGGCGCAGTGGCTCAAGCCTGTAATCCCAGCACTTTGGGAGGCTGAGACGGGCGGATCACAAGGTCAGGAGATCGAGACCACCCTGGCTAATACGGTGAAACCCCGTCTCTACTAAAGAATACAAAAAACTAGCCGGGCGACGAGGCGGGCGCCTGTAGTCCCAGCTACTTGGGAGGCGGAGGCAGGAGAATGGCGTAAACCTGGGAGGCGGAGCTTGCAGTGAGCTGAGATCCGGCCACCGCACTCCAGCCTGGGCTACAGAGCCAGACTCCGCCTCAAAAAAAAAAAAAAAAAAAAAAAGAAAGGTAAACTAATATAAACTAATATGATACTAAGGTTAGATATTTTTATTTTATCATGATTTACTTTTCTTTTAATTTAAGCATCCTAGCTGCCAAAATTAAGGTATGCCTCCTTTATTTGTTCTAGATCTTGGGTTTTTAAAATTATTTTTGTAAAAAACCAGTTAGTACAAAAACACAAATAACAAAAAAACTGCAGTCTCTTGTTCTCCCCAGCCCCTTCCATATCTCTTATCAGAAGTAACCATTCTTTTAGTTGTTTCTTATGGGTATACTTTCATCTTTTAAAATAATAAATTTATCCTGCAATTAAAAATTTTGTTTTGAGATGGTGTCTTGCTCTGTCACCCAGGCTAGAGTGCAGTGTCTCGATCTCAGCTCCCTGCAACCTCTGCCTCCCGGGCTCAAGCCATCCTCCCACCTCAGCCTCCCCAGTAGCTGGGAATACAGACATGCGCCACCATGCCTGGCTAATTTTTGTGTTTTTGCTAGAGATAGGGTTTTGCCATGTTTCCCAGGCTGGTCTCAAACTCCTGGGTTCAACCTTGGCCTCCCAAAGTGTTGGAGTTACAGGTATGAGCCACTGTGCCTGGCCTTATCCTGCAATATTTTGGTTATTCAATTTTGAAAGTATCTATTGATTTCCTATTATGTCTAATGAGGGTTTTTTAGCTCACACTTCATTATCATTTCCTCCATCCTCTTAATATACTGATACCTGGCCGGGCGCGGTGGCTCAAGCCTGTAATCCCAGCACTTTGGGAGGCCGAGACGGGCGGATCACGAGGTCAGGAGATAGAGACCATCCTGGCTAACACGGTGAAACCCTATCTCTACTAAAAAAGAAAATACAAAAAGCTAGCCGGGCGTGGTGACGGGTGCCTGTAGTCCCAGCTACTCGGGAGGCTGAGGCAGGAGAATAGCAGGAACCCGGAGGCGGAGCTTGCAGTGAGCTGAGATCCGGCCACTGCACTCCAGCCTGGGCAACAGAGCAAGACTGTCTCAAAAGAAAAAAAAAAAAAAAAAAAAATATATATATATATATATACTGATACCTAATATCATCATTTTTGGTTAAATACACATTTAATGCTTTCATTATTATGACTACATAAATTGCGTTCATGACCAAGACAAGTTTTATCTTTTCTTGTGCAACTTTACTTTTTCCTGGAGTTAATAATTGCCTTGCTTTTTCTTTCCTTTTTTTTTTTTTTTTTTTTTTTTTGAGACGGAGTTTTGTTCTTGTTGCCTAGGCTGGAGTGCAATGGCGTGATCTCCGACTCACTGCAGCCTCCACCTCCTGGGTTCAAGTAATTCTGCCTCAGCCTCCTGAGCAGCTGGGATTACAGGCATGTGCCACCACACCTGCCTAATTTTGTATTTTTAATAGGGACGGGGTTTCTCCATGTTGGTCAGGGTGATCTCGAACTCCCAACCTCAGGTGATCCGCCTGCTTCGGCCTCCCAAAGTGCTGGGATTACAGACATGAGCCACTGTGCCCGGTGCCTTGCTTATTGATTTGCTTTGTTCTCTTTGAACATCTAAATAATCATTTTATGCCCCCCAAAATCTGTTTAAATGTCTTGAATAAGGTTTTTTTCATAGTCAAATCTGTCAGATAGTTTGTAATTTTTTTTTTTTTTGAGATGGAGTCTTGCTCTGTTGCCCAGGCTGGAGTGCAGTGGCACAATCTTGGCTCACTGCAACCTCTGCCTCCCGGGTTCAAGTGATTCTCCTGCCTCAGCCTCCCAACGCACACCTGACTAATTTTGTACTTTGTTTAGTAGAGATGGGGTTTCACCATGTTGGTCAGGCTGGTCTTGAACTCCTAACCTCAAGTGATCCACCCACCTTGGCCTCCCAAAGTGCTGGGATTACAGGCAAGAGCCACTGTGCCCAGCCAGATAGTTTGTAATTTTTATTTTTTTATTTCTTGGAGTCTTCGTGCCTCCTTTCCCAGATTGCTTGATGGAAATTGTATCAGTTGTCATCCTGGGGACTTCCTTACATGTCTGAAAATGGTCTTATTCCATTTGCATGTCATTGATAGTCCAGTTGTATATAGAATTTTAGGTTGAAAGTCATTCATACTCAACACTGAGAAGATAGTTTTCTCCTGACCCCTAGCTTCTCTTATTGCTGTTAAGAAGTCCATTGCATTCTTGGTCATTCATGTAATCTGCATTTTCTCTCTGGACTCTTTTGTGATCTTACCTTATCATCCATTTTCTGAAATTCAAGATGGGCTGGTCTGAAGGTAGTGAGTTATCTCAGTTGATCAGTTACGGATCTAACATCTTATTGTTTTCTTTCCCCTTTTCTCACTACTGCACTTGACTAGTCTTAAAAAAAAAAAAAAAAGAGCCCGGCTCGATGACTCACGCCTGTAATACCAGCACTTTGGGAGGCTAAGGTGGGTGGATCAACTGAGGTCAGGAGTTCGAGACCAGCCTAACCAACATGGTGAAACCCCATCTCTACTAAAAATACAAAATTAGCCGGGCATGGTGGCACATACCTGTAATCCCAGCTACTTGGGAGGCTGAGGCAGGAGAATCGCTTGAACCCAGGAGGTGGAGGTCTCAGTGAGCTGAGATTGTGCCATTGCACTCCAGCCTGGGCAACAAGAGCAAATCTCTGTCTCAAAAAAAAAAAAGAAATTGAAGATGATGACTTTGTCTTCCTGAAGGTCTTCTTTCATTCATTGTTCTGGGCATATGGTGATCTTTTCATTATAAAGATTTTTGTCCTTCAATTCTGGGAAAGTTTGTTGTATTATTTCTTTGACAACTTTTTCCCCAGTGATTCCTTGGTTTTCTCTTTCTGAAATTCTTGTTAGCTATTGACTTTTCTACAATGATGCATCATTTTTGAAAATCTTTTTTCAGCCGGGCGCGGTGGCTCAAGCCTGTAATCCCAGCACTTTGGGAGGCCGAGGTGGGTGGATCACGAGGTCAGGAGATCAAGACCATCCTGGCTAACATGGTGAAACCCCGTCTTTACTAAAAATACAAAAAACTAGCCGGGCGTGGTGGTGGGTGCCTGTAGTCCCAGCTACTCGGAGGCTGAGGCGGGAGAATGGCGTGAACCCGGGAGGCGGAGCTTGCAGTGAGCCGAGATCACGCCACTGCACTCCAGCCTGGGCGACACAGCAAGACTCCATCTCAAAAAAAAAAAAAAAAGAAAATCTTTTTTCCTTTGTTACAATTTTAAAATTCTACTTTCTGTGAAATTTCCCCAATTTTACTTTCAATATTTTTATTATTGTTATATTTATTTATTCTTTTTTTTTTTTTTTTTTGATATGTAACCTTGTTCTGTCACCCAGGCTTGAGTGCAGTGGCATGATCTCGGCTCACTGCAACCTTTGCCTACCGGGTTCAAGCGATTCTCCTGCCTCAGCCTCTTGAGTAGCTGCACTGCAGGCACCCACCACCACGCCTGGCTAATTTTTGTGTTTTTAGTAGAGACGGGGTTTCACCATGTTGGCCAGGCTGGTCTGAAACTCCTGAACTCAGGTAAGCCATCTGCATCAGCCTCCCAAAGTGTTGAGATTACAGGCGTGAGTCACTGCGCCTGGCATTTTTGGGTCTTCCTTTCACATTAGAGGCTATCTTCCCTTTGCCCAAAATCCGTAGCCCAACTCCTTGGACCTGTTGGAATATTTCACAGGAGAATGTTGTTTTGACTCCTTTTATTATTTCCCCTTGGGCAGAAATTGTGCGACCAAAGTGATAACTTTGGTCAAAAATGATTTATTTGAGCATTTATATACCAGGCTCAGAGTTGGCTAATTTAATTCTTACCTCAACTCTATTTACCAAGTGCTACTACTATTGACCTTCTCTGAGGAAACTGAGGCACAGAAAGGCCAAGTAACTTGGCCAGAGTCACATAGCCAGTCTGTGGCAAAGCTGAGGTCCTTGGTTCCAGAGCCCATACTCCTAATCACCTCTAATCAGTCTCCTTATTTGGAACCCGGGGGACAATTTGCTCTCTGCTCTTTATAGAAAACAACCACAACATTGTAACACCACTTACTAAATGCCAGACACTGTTCTGAACATATTATCTGTATAGATTTCTTTAATCCCTAGTAGGCCAATGAAGTAGGTACCACATTTAGTCCTATTTTATAAAGAACCTTCTAGAGGTTCAACTTACCCAAGGTCACCAGATAGTGAGAGCAGTGTCCGAGTTTCAAATCTAGGCTGGGGGTGGTGCCTCACACCTGTAATACCAGTACTTTGGGAGGCCAAGGTAGGAGGATCGCTTGAGCCCAGGAGTTGTAGACCAGTCTGGGCAATATAATAAGACCTCCATCTCTACAAAAAATTTAAAAATTAGCTTGGCGTGGTGGCATCTGCTTGTGATCCAAGCTACTCAGGAGGCTGAAGCAGGAAGATTGTTTGCCCAGGAGGTCAAGGCTGCAGTGAGCCATGATTGTGCCACCTCCAGCCTGGATGACAGTTCAAGACCCTGCCTTAAAAAAAAAAAAAAAAAAAAATGTAGGTTTTCTCTTCCTGGAGCTCTCACTTTCTTTTTTCTTTTCGGGCCTCAGGAGCAGAGTGGAGTTTATCGCCCTCCTCAGTTCATGGCCCACCACCGTCCTCAGCCTGGGCAAAGCCTGGCTTATTTTATTTCATTATTTTCTTTTTGTTTTTGAGACAGAGTTTCTCTGTCACCCAAGTTGGCGTGCAGTGGCGCTATCTCAGCTCACTGCAAACTCCGCCTCCTGGATTCAGGCAATTCTCCCACCTCAGCCTCCCCAGTATCTGAGATTGCAGGCATACACCACCATGCCCGGCTAATTTTTGTACTTTTTGTAGAGACGGGGTTTCACCGTGTTGCCCAGGCTGGTCTCTAACTCCTGGGCTCAAGTGATCCTCCTGCCATGGCCTCCCAAAGTGCTGGGATTCTAGGCATGTGCCACCGTGCCTGACCTATTTCATTATTTTCTCCAGTTACTCCCAACCCCTAATCCCTCTCCCCTCCCCCTCCTAGGCCCTCACCAGGGTGTTCATCTGTCTTTAAATCTGCATGTGTAGCAATAACCAGACATTTATTCAGCATCTACCATGGTGACAGGTGTTACTCTACATCAGGGAGCAACAAACCACAGCCCATTGACAGATTTTATACAACCTACAAGCTAAAAATCGTTTATATATATATATTTTTTTTTTTTTTTCTTTTTTGAGATAGAGTTTCACCCTGTTGCCCAGGCTGGAGTGCAATGGTGCCATCTCAGCTTACTGCAACTTTCGCCTCTTGGGTTCAAGTGATTCACCTGCCTCAGCTTCCCCAGTAGCTGGGACTACAGGCGCCTGCCACCACACCCGGCTAATTTTTTTTTTTTTGTATTTTTAGTAGAGACGGAGTTTCACCATGTTTGCCAGGCTGGTCTCCAACTCCTGACCTCAAGTGATCTGCCTGCCTCGGCCTTCCAAGGTGTTGGGATTACAGGCAAGAGCCAATGCACCCGGCCAGTTTTTACATTTTTAAATGGCTGGAAAAAAAAATCAAAAGAATACTGTTTTGTGACACCGGAAAATTATATGAAATTCAAATGTCAGTATCCATGTCTAAGTTTTACTGGTGTACAGCCACGCTCATTTTTTTGTTTGTGTTTTTCAAGACGGAGTTTCCCTCTGTTGCCCAGGCTGGAGTGCAGTGGTGTGATCTCGGCTCACTGCAACCTCCGCCTCCTGGGTTCAAGCGATTCTCCTTCCTCAGCCTCCTGAGTAGCTGGGATTACAGGTATGCGCCATCACGCCTGGCTAATTTTTGTATTTTTAGTAGAGATGGGGTTTCTGCATGTTGACCAGGCTGGTCTCGAACTCATGACCTCAGATGATCCATCTGCCTTGGCCTCCCAAAGTGCTGGGATTACAGGCGTGAGCCACTGCACCTGGCCCATGCTCATTTTTTATGTACATCTCTGGTTGCTTTCATGCCACATTGGCAGAATTGAATAGTTACAGCAGAGATTGTATGGCACAAAGCCGAAAATACTGACCGTCTGGCCCTTTACAGAAAAAAGAAAATTGCTGACCAGTGCTCCAGAGGTTGGGGATACTCTAGGGAACGTATGTGTTTAATTTATATAAATAGAATGATGGTTTAACTGGGGCCAGGGAGCAAATTCAATCTGGGATTTTTGAGAGTGACGGAGAGGCTATTAATTACTGGGACAACTTAGGGTCAACTATCTGTCCCTGGAAAGCAAGGATGCATGATTATCTCTCTCCAACCCTCATTCTGTCCATGATCACCGGCTTTGTTTGTTGTATTTTAAGAATGTGTTGGCCAGGCACAGTGACTTAACTCCGTAATCCCGGCACTCTGGGAGGCTGAGGAGGGTGGATCACCTGAGGTCAGGAGTTCAAGACCAGCCTGGCCAAGATGATGAAACCCCATCTCTACTAAAAATACAAAAAATTAGCCAGGCGTGGTGGCGGGCGTGTGACAGAGCAAGACTCCATCTCCAAAAAAAAAAAAAAAAAAAAAAAGAATTTGTTGGCCAGGCATAGTGGCTCACACTTGTAATCCCAGCACTTTGGGAGGCCAAGGTGGGATGATTGCTTGACCTCAGGAGTTGGAGGCCAGCCTGGGCAACATAGCAAAACCTCATCTCTACTAAAAATACAAAAAGTGGCCGGGTGTGGTGGCTCATGCCTATAATCCTAGCACTTTGGGAGGCTGAGACAGGTGGATCACTTGAGGCCAGGAGTCGAGACCAGCCTGGCCAACATGGCGAAACCCCAACTCTACTGAAAATTAGCTGCGCATGGTGGCACACACCTGTAATCCCAGCTACTTGGGAGGCTGAGGCACGAGAATTGCTTGAACCGGGGAGGTGGAGGTTGCAGTGAGCTGAGATTGTGCCACTGCGCTCCAGCCTGGGTGACAGCCTCTGTCTTGAAGAAACAAAACAAAACAAAACAAAAATTAGCCAGATGTAGTGTTGTGAGCCTGTAGTCCCAGCTACCTTGGAGGCTGAGGTAGGAGCATTACTTAAGCCCAGAAAGTTAAGGCTTCGGTGAGCTCTGACAGTGTCACTGTATTTCAGCCTGGGAGACAGAGCAAGACGCTGTCTCAGAAAAAAAAAAAAAAAAAAAAATTTCTCTGGGTTGTAGCCCTAGAATAGGATTCAGCAGACTATGGCCCATAGGCCAAATCTGGGGCATGGCAGTTTCTGTACAGTCAGCGAGCTAATTTTTAAATGACTAGGGTAAAAAATCAAAAGAAGAATCATATTTTGTGACACATTAAAATGACATGGAGCCTGGGCGTGGTGGCTCACACTTGTAATCCCAGCACTTTGGGAGGCCAAGGTGGTAGGATCACTTGAAGCCAGGAATTCAAGACCAGCTTGGCCAACATGGTAAAATCCATCTCTATTAAAAATACGAAAATTAGCTGAGCATGGTGGTGTGCATCTATAATCCCAGCTACTCAGGAGGCTGAGATACAAGAATTGCTTGAATCCGGGAGGTGGAGGTTGCAGTGAGCCAAGATTGCACCGCTGCACTCCAGCCTGGGCGACAGAGTAGAGTCTGTTTCAAAAAAAAAAAAGAAAAAGAAAATAACATGGAGTTCACATTTCAATGTCCATAAAGGTTTCAAAACAGCCCCACCCACTCATTTGCATATCATCTAAGGTTGTAACAGTGACTTTGTGGTCTGCAAAGCCTAAAATATTTACTATCTGGCAGGGCTCCGTGGCTCACGCCTGCAATCCCAGCACTTTGGGAGGCCGAGGCGGACGGATCACGAGGTCAGGAGATTGAGACTATCCTGGCCAACATGGTGAAACCCCGTCTCTACTAAAAACACAAAAATTAGCTGGGTGTGGTGGCGCGTGCCTGTAATCCCAGCTACTTGGGAGGCTGAGGCAGGAGAATAGCTTGAACCAGGGAGTCGGAGGTTGCAGAGAGTCAGAGGTTGCACTGCACTGCAGCCTGGCAACAGAGAGAGACTCCATCTCAAGAAAAAATAATAAATAAAATAAAATAATTGTTGGTTTTTTTTTTTTAAAGCAGATTGGTCATTTTATTTTATTTATTTATTTTTCTGAGACAGAGTCTCCCTCTGTTACCCAGGCTGGAGTGCAGTGATGTGATCACAGCTCACTGTAGCCTTGACTTTTCCGGATTCAGGTTATCCTCCCACTTCAGCCTCCCAGGTAGCTGAAACTACAGGTGTACACCACCACACTTGGCTAATTATTATAATTTTTGTAGCGACAGGGTTTTCCCAGGCTGGTCTTCCTGTTTTCAGCTGGTTTTCTTGTTGCCCAGGCTGGTCTGGAACATGTGAGCTCAAGAGATCCACCCACCTTGCTTGGCCTCCCAAAGTGCTGGGATTACAGGCGTGAGCCACCACACCTGGTCTATTTTTTTTGAAACAGACGCTTGCTCTGTCACCCAGGCTGGAATGCAGTGGCACACTCTTGGCTCACTGCAACCTCCACCTCCCAGGTTCAAGTGATTCTCATGCCTCAGCCTCCTGAGTAGTTGGGACTACAGTCGCCCCCCGACAACACCTAGCCAATTTTTTTTTTTTTTTCCTTTTGAGATGGAGTCTCACTCCCGTGGTGCAGGCTGGAGTGCAGTGGCACGATCTCGGCTCACTGTAACCTCCACCTCCCAGGTTCAAGTGATTCTCCTTCCTCAGCCTCCTGAGTAGCTGGGATTACAGGCATGTGCCACCACACCTGGCTTAGTTTTGTATTTTTTAGTAGAGACGAGGTTTCACTTTGTTGGCCAGGCTGGTCTCGAACTCCTGATCTCAGATGATCCACCCGTCTCGGCCTCCCAAAGTGCTAGGGTTACAGGTGTGAGCCACCGCACCTGGCCTAATTTTTGTATTTTTAGTAGAGACAGGGTTTCATCATGTGGGCCAGGCTGGTCTAAAACTCCTAACCTCAGGTGATCTGCCTGCCTCGGCCTCTCAAAGTGTTATCTATTCTTTAACAGAAAAGTTCACCAACCCTGGCACCAGGTGATTGCTTCTAACTGCTGCAGTGTATGGGATAGTGAATAGTATGACTCCACCATAGTTTACTTGCTGGTTTCCCTGGTGATTGTCCCTGTGCTCAGTTATTCTAGACACTGAGGATATAGCAAAGGAGCCAGGAAAAGTCCCTTCCCTCTGGGAGCTTACAGTGGCCGGCGCTGGGTTCAGATCCCTTATTCAGCATAGACACCATTCCCAGCACTTGATGTCGATGGTTGCTTGAATCCTCACAACAATTTTATAATATTGTCTCCATTTTTCAGGTGAGGAAACCAGCTCAGAAATGCCAGGATGGGCTTTGAGCTCCACCCCAGACTGGCTACGGCACCTGGGCTCTTAGCTCCTGGCTCTCCTGCCTGTCTGCACAGCCTGGCCAATCCTCCACCCGTCTCATTCCCACCTTCCTAATTGTTACCTTTGTGATGAGTGTAAAATTCTCTCTCATAATGTCATTTTCATTTGCATTTCTCTGATATCTCCCGAGTTTGAATATTTCTGGAATCTGAGCTCTTAACTGTTGATTTGCTTCTTTAAATCAAACTAGTATGTTTTCTAAACAAGGTGAAAAAACATTTTAACAAAGAAGTTGCAGACATTTCCATACATGCCTCCCTCCTTTGCTGCAACTTGAGGCATATGTTCTGGAAAAGAGACACATAGGTCTTGGTGTAACTTGCCTCATCCAGAACACGTGGGGCCAAGTTCAAGTCACCCACCAGAGTTGAGACTTCTTCCAAATCACTAACAGCTCTAGGGCTCTATTTCCTCCTCTGTAAAATGGGTGTAGGAAGAGTATGGACCTCATATCATAGGGTTATGGGGACAATTAAAGTGCTTGGTTCAGTCAGACCCTGGCAGCTGCCTCAGCAGCTCTCCTCTTCTCTGGCTCTCCTTGCCATCTCCTTTTCTTTTCCTTCCCCTCCCTTTCCCTCCCCTCCCCACCCCTCCCCTCCCCACAAAGTCTCACTCTGTTGTGCAGGCTGGAGTCCGGTGGTGCAATCTTGGCTCACTGCAACCTCAGCCTTCCAGGTTTGACCAATTCTTATGCCTCAGACTCCTGAGTAGCTGAGATTACAAATACGTTCCACCACGCCAGGCTAATTTTTATATTTCTAGTAGAGATGGGGTTTCACCATGTTGGCCAGGCTGGTCTCAAACTCCTGACCTCAAGTGATCCACCCACCTCTGCCTCGTTTAAAGTGCTGAGATTACAGGCATGAGCCACCATGCCCAGCCTTCGTTTTCTTTTCTTTCTTTTTTCTTTTCTTTTTGTTTTTTGGCTGTTGTTTTTGAGACACAGGCTCACTCTGTTGCTCAGGCTGGAGTGCAGTGGCATGAACATGGCTCACTGCAACCTCAATCTCCTGGACTCAAGCAATCCTCCCTCTCAGCCTCCCAAGTTGCTGGGCCTACAGGTGCATGCCACCATTCCAGACTAATTTTTTTTTAAAATTTTTTTGTAGAGACCAGGTCTTGCCATATTGCCTGGACTGATCTCAAACTTCTGGGCTCAAGCGATCCTCCTGCCTTGGCCTTCCAAACCTGGGATTACAGACGTGAGCCATGGCACCTGGCTGCTATCTCCTTTTCGTTTCTGAAAACATGGCCTCTGGTGTGGATATCTCTGATGGTGTCATCAAGGTGTTCACTGACATGATGGTAGGCAAATCTTCAACGCCAGAGGAGGTGAAGAAGCACAGGAAAACGGTGCTGCTCTTCTGCCTGAGTGAGGGTGAGAAGAACATTGCCCTGGAGGAGGGCAAGGAGACCCTGGTGGGTGACGTGGGTTGGACCGTTGACGACCCCTATACCACCTTTGCCAAGGTGCTGCCAGACAAAGACTGCTGCTGTGTCCTCTGAGGGGATGGAACCCATGAAACCAAGGAGAGCAAGGAGGTCCTGGTGTTTATCTTCTGGGCCCCTGAGTCTGCAGCCCTTAAGGGCAAAATGATCTATGCCAGCTCTAAGGATGCCATTGAGAAGCTGACAGGGGCCAGACCTGGTGGCTCACGCTTGTAATCCCAGCACTTTGGGAGGCCAAGGCGGGTGGATCACTTGAGGTCAGGACTTCAAGACCAGCCTGGCCAACATGGTGAAACCCCATCTCTACTAAAAATACAAAAATTAGCTGGGTGTGGTGGCATGTGCCTGTAATCCTAGCTAGTCGGGAGGCTGAGGCAAGAGAATTGCTTAAACCCAGAAGGCGGAGGTTGCAGTGAGCAGAGATCACACCACTGCACTCCAACCTGGGCAACAGAACGAGACTCCATCTCAAAAAAAAAAAAAAAGCACAAAACAAAAGAAGTCGACAGGGATCAAGCATGAACAGTGAACTGCTACCAGGAGGTCAGGGACCGTGGCACCCAGGCAGAGAAGCTGGGAGTGGCGCTGTCATCTCCCTGGAGGGCATGCCTTTGTGAATCCCCTCCAGCCCCATGCCTGGAACATCTGGCAGCCCCAGACCTGCCCTTGGGGGTTGCAGGCTGCCCCCTTCCTGCCAAACCTGAAGTGCTGGGGGGGATCCCAGCACAGGAAAGGCAATCCCTTCCAAACAGCCTGCCACCCCAGGGCCTTCCCAGCACCTGGATTTTCTTCCTCCCTCCATCCCTGATGTTTCTGGTCTTCCCAAACCACTTTTTTGTTGTTGTTGTTGTTGTTTAATTTTGAGACAGAATCTAACTCTGTTGCCCAGGCTGGAGTGCAGTGGTGCAACCACAGCTCACTGCAGCCTTGACCTCCCAGCCTCAAGCAATCCTCCCACCTCTGCCTCTGAAGTAGCTGAGACTACGTGTCACCACACTGGCTAATTTTTATACTTTTTGTAGAGACAGGGTTTTTCTCTGTTGCCCAGGCTGGTCTTGAACTCCTAGGCTGAAGTGATCCTCCCACTTCAACCTCCCAATGTGCTAGGATTGTAGACATGAGCCACTGCATCCAGCCCCAAACCGATTTTGATCTTCTGTTTCCTCTTGTGTTGAAGCCGACTAAAGTGTCCCCAGGGACCCCAGTTTGGGGGAGGGGGCTGTATTTTTTTTAACAACACCCCTACTACCCGTGCTCCCAACTCCTAGCCACAGTAGTGACTTGATACTAGTCTGTGTATGAATGGAATGTTGTGAGATGGTCCCTCCCATTGCCAGCTGGTCCCTCTCCCTTTTCCCCTGGTCACGGCCACTCATGGAAGTGAGACCAGTAAGGGACTGATATGGTTTGGCTGTGTCCCCACCCAAATCTCATCTTGAATTCCCACATGTTGTGGGAGGGATCTGGTGGGAGGTAATGGAATCATGGGGGCAGGTCTTCTCATGCTGTTCTCGTGATAGTAAGTCTCACGAGATCTGATGGTTTTAAAAGGGGGAGTTTCCCTGCGCAAGCTCTCTTCTCTTGTCTGCCACCATATGAGACACACCTTTCACCTTCCACCGTGATTGTGAGGCCTCCCCAGCCACGTGGAACCGTAAGTCCATTAAACCTCTTTCTTTTGTAAATTGCAGTCTTGGGTATATCTTTATTAGCAGCATGAAAGCGGACTAATACAGGGACCTTTGATAAAAAATTAAAGAGACAATAATAAAAATACGTAAATAATCTTATTTATTTATTATTTATTTATTTATTTTGAGACAGAATTTCACTCTTGTTGCCCAGGCTGGAATACAGTGGAATCTTGGCTTGCTGCAACCTCTACCTGCTGGGTTCAAGTGATTCTCCTGCCTCAGCCTCCCAAGTAGCTGGGACTACAGGCACCTGCCACCACGCCTGGCTAATTTTTTTGTGTATTTTTAGTAGAGACGGGGTTTCACCGTGTTGGTCAGGCTGGTCTCAAACTCCTGACCTCAGATGATCCACCCGCCTCGGCCTCCCAAAGTGCTGGGATTACAGGTGTGAGCCACTGCACCTGGCCATAAATAAGTTTTTTTTGATGTGTTTGGCACGCCAAAAGTTCTTAGTCAATATTAGCTACTATTATTTACCCATTTGCACTCGTGAGAAAGAGAAAAAGAATCATTACATGGTCATGTCAGAGAGCTTCCATGTTTTCCAGAGGGTCTCCCATGACCCATGAATGATCTCAGTACAGGGGGACATTTTGCTAGACTGGAGCAATTACAAGGCCCAGAAGTTTCTCTCGGGAGTGAAGTATGTGACCGTCACTCTGACTCCATCCAAGGTTTAGGAATCCTGGTCTCTTACAGCTGTCTGGTGAGAGTGAGCTAGTTGCATGTTCACAGATGGGGGCGGGTTGCATACCGAGGCGCGTGCTCCCCACTGTTCCAGATCTGCAGGCCCACGTACATTGTTGGGGGGCACAAGGGAGTCCTGCTGCCACCCTCTAGTGTTCAGGGGTCCCTTTGGGTCTCACGGTTGCCCTGGGGTCCACGTTAGGGGCTTCAACAGAGGCAGAGGGAAGACCCAGACATGGTGGGAGCTGCCCAAGGAATGGGAGTAGAGAGAGGGCTGGACCTTCCTCTGCAAGCACTGGTCCATCCCCTGGGTTTCCGTGTTGGGGTGTGAGGTATCTTCATTCCCTTCACAATGCTTCTGGAGGACCCATCTGAAAAAAAAAAACCAAATGTCCGTAGAAGCCAGAGTCTAAATCATTTGCAGTGAAAAGAAAAGCATACCGTTCAGTGGGCTCTGAGTCTGACTGAGTCAGGCTTGAATCCCAGTTGGGTGACCCTGGGCAAGTGTCTGAACTCTGGGCTGGGTGCAGTGGCTCACGCCTGAAATCCCAGCACTTTGGGAAGTCGAGGTGGGCAGATCACCTGAGGTCAGGAATTCCAGACCAGCCTGGCCAACATGGAGAAACCCCGTATCTACTAAAAATACAAAAATTAACCAGGCGTGGTGGCATATGCCTGTAATCCCAGCTACTCAGGAGGCTGAGGCACAAGAATGACTTGAATGCGGGAGGCGGCGGTTGCAGTGAGCTGAGATCGCGCCATTGCACTCCAGCCTGGGCGACAGCAAGACTCCGTCTCAAAAAAAAAAAAAAAGTGCCTGAACTCTGAGCCTATTTCCTAAAGTCTATCTCACCAGAGTTCTTCACCTTTTGTGTATTACACAAGGACCCTTCTGACGAGCTAGTGAAGCCCAGGAACCTTTTTTCAAAATAAAGTTTTAAATGATAGGATAAAATACATGGGATTACTAAGAAAACCAATTATATCCAACTCAAGTGTCCGTTGATAGATGGAAGGCTAAATACAATGTGGTGTATACAAACAATGGAAGATGAGCCTTGAAAAAGAAGGAAATTCTGGCTGTGCACGGTGGCTCACGCCTGTAATCCCAGCATTTTGGGAGGCCAAGGGAGGTGGATCACCTGAGGTCAGGAGTTCGAGACCAGCCTGGCCAACATGGCAAAACCCCGACTCTCCTAAAAATACCAAAAAAAAAAAAAAAAAATTAGCTGGGCATGGTGATGCGTGCTTGTAATCCCAGCTCCTTGGGAGGCAGAAGCAGGAGAATCGCTTGAATCCAGGAGGCGGAGGTTGCAGTGAGCCAAGATCATGCTATTGCACTCTAGGCTGCATGACAGGCTAGAGTTTTTCTATTTCAAAAACACAAATTCCTAGAAACAGAGAGGAGAATGATGGTTGCCAGGGGCTGGAGAGAGCAGGGAATGGGGAGTTATTGTTTACTGGGGACAGTGTTTCAGTTTTGTAAGATGGAAAAAGTCCTGGAGATGGATGATGGTGAGGGTTGCGCAAGAAAGTGAATGTGCTTCATGCCACTGAGCACCACACTGAAAGTGGTTAAGATGGTAAATTTTATGTTGTGTGTATTTTACCACAATTAAAAATAATTTTGGCCGGGCGCGGTGGCTCAAGCCTGTAATCCCAGCACTTTGGGAGGCCGAGACGGGTGGATCACGAGGTCAGGAGATCGAGACCATCCTGGTCTACACGGTGAAACCCCGTCTCTACTAAAAATACAAAAAACTAGCCGGGCGAGATGGCGGGCGCCTGTAGTCCCAGCTACTCGGGAGGCTGAGGCAGGAGAATGGCATAAACCCAGGAGGAGGAGCTTGCAGTGAGCCGAGATCGCGCCACTGCACTCCAGCCTGGGCGACAGAGCTAGACTCCGTCTCAAAAAAAAAAAAAAAATAATAATAATAATAATAATTTTAAAAAGTGCCTGTAGGCCGGGCATGGTGGCTCACATCTGTAATCTCAGTGCTTTGGAAGATTGAGGCAGGTGGATAACTTGGGCTCAGGAGTTTGAGACCAGCCTGGGAAACATGGTGAAACCCCATTTCTACAAAAGTTAGCCAGGTGTGGTGTGTGCACCTGTAGTTCTAGCTACTTTAGAGGCTAAAGGGAGGATCGCTTGAGCCTGGGAGGTGAAGGTTGCAATGAACCAAGATCAGATCACTTCACTCCGGCCTGGGTGACAGAGCAAGACCTTGTCTCAAAAACAAAACAAAAGAAACAGGTCGGATGTGGTGGCTAATGCCTGTACTCCCAGCAGTTTGGGAGGCCGAGGCGGGCAGATCACCTGAGGTCGGGGAGTTTGAGACCAGCCTGACCAACATAGAGAAACCCTGCTTCTACTAAAAATACAAAATTAGCTGGGTGTGGTGGTGCATGCCTGTAATCCCAGCTACTCGGGAGTCTGAGGCAGCAGAATCGCTTGAACCTGGGAGACGGAGGTTGTGGTAAGCCAAGATCACGTCGTTGCATTCCAGCCTGGGCAACAAGAGCGAAACTTTGTCTCAAAAAAAAAAAAAATCCACAAAAACTGCTTGTGCAGAAAAAAAATATATAAAACTCGGATATGAAAATTTTTGATGATGTCATATGCAAGCCCTTTTTTATTTTTATTTTTTGAGACAAGGTTTCTCTCCCATCACCCAGGCTATTGGGATTACAGGTGTGAGCCACCGTGCCTGGTCTAGCACTTTTCATTTTTGTTTTAATTTTTTCAGCAGGTGATGCAAGCAGTTTATTTATTTATTTATTTATTCATTTTATTTTTTTGAGACAGAGGCTCACTCCGTCACTTAGGCTAGAGTGCAGTGGCACAATCTCTGCTCACTGCAGCCTCCGCCTCCTGGGTTCAAGTGATTCTCCTGCCTCAGCCTCCCAAGTAGCTGGGATTACAGGCGTGGGCCACCACGCTCAGCTAATTTTTGTATTTTTCGTAGAGACAGGGTTTCACCAAGTTGGCCAGGCTGATCTGGAACTCCTGACCTCAGGTGATCCACCTGCCTCGGCCTCCTAAAGTGCTGGGATTACAGGTGTGAGCCACCACACCTGACTGTAAGCACTTTTTTCTTTGACATCAAATGGCAGCAGGTTGGGTCAGTGCCTTAACTCAAAAGTAGTGAGAAATATCTGGGGATATCTGGAGATCTCTGTAACAACTGTCATATGATAGGAAAATATCTGGAATTTCTGTTGGGGACAGAGTCGTAGAGTCATAACAATGTGATGACTTGTTGACTATGTTCATAATGGAAACAAATGCTAAATTTCAAGTAGAAGTTATTGAAAATAAAGATATAATTTCCTGTAATCCTAGCACTTTGGGAGGCTGAGGCGGGTGGATCACGAAGTCAGGAGATCGAGACCATCCTGGCTAACATGGTGAAACCCTGTCTTTACTAAAAAAAAATAATAATAATTAGACGGGCATGGTGGCCGAGGCAGGAGAATGGCATTAACCCGGGGAGCAGAGCTTGCAGTGAGCCAAGATCACACCACTGCACTCCAGCCTGGGCGACTGAGCAAGACTCCGTCTCAAAAAAAAAAAAGATGTAATTTCCACCCCCTCATCCAAGTTCAAGCACCCCATGAATTCTGTACATGTACCTTTGAGGGTGGACCCCAGGTAAGAACTTCTGCATGAGATGCTCAAGTCAGGCGCCCAGCACCCTGCTGACTCAGAGGAGGCCAGCCCATTAATAGCAGTTCTTAGCAGCAGAAAACCTGGCTCCTCTCCTTCCAGGGCAAGGATGGGCAAAGATTTTCATTCTATTCCAGGAGAAGGGAACTTCCTTCCTAGAATGGATTAAATCTTTCCTTCCTTCCTTCCTTCCTTCCTTCCTTCCTTCCTTCCTTCCTTCCTTCCTCCCTCCCTCCCTCCCTCCTTCCTTCCTCCCTCCCTCCCTCCTTCCTTTCTCTCTCTCTCTCTCCCTCTCTCTCTCTTTCTCTCTTTTTTTTTTTTTTTTTGACAGGGTTTCACTCTGTTGCCCAGGCTGGATTGCAGTGGTATGATCATGGCTCACTGTAACCTCAACCTCACAGGCTCAAGTGATCCTCCCGCCTCAGCTTCCCAAGTAGCTGGGACTGCAGCCACCCTGCCCGTTTATTTATTGTTTATTTATTTATTTATTTATTTATTGAGACAGGATCTTGCTTTGTTGCCCAGGCTGGAGTGCAGTGGCATGATCATGGCTCACTGCAGCCTCAACCTCCTGGGATCAAGTGATCCTCCTGCCTCAGCCACGTCAGCCTTTCCAATAGCTGGGACCATAGCCTAGCACTCTATGCTTGGTGAGTTTTTAAAATTTTGTTTTGTAGAGACAGAGGTCTCACTTTATTGCCCAGGCTGCTCTTGAACTACTAGGCTCAACAAATCCTGCTGGGATTACAGGTGTGAGCCACCATGCCCGGCCTGAATTATGCTGCTGCTTTTTTTTTTCCTTTTTTTTAGACAGGGTCTCTTGCTCTGTCGCCCAGGCTGGAGTGCAGTGGCACAATCTTGGCTCAATGCAACCTCCGCCTCCTGGATTCAAGTGATTCTTGCACCTCAGCCTCCCGAGTAGTGGAATTACAGGCACCCACCACCACGTCTGGCTAATTTTTGTATTTTTAGTAGAGGTGGGTTTTCTCCATGTTGGCCAGGCCAGTCTCAAACTCCTGATCTCGGGTGATCCACCCGCCCTGGCCTCCCAAAGTGCTGGGATCACAGGCATGAGACACTGCTCCCGGTCTCATGATTCTAACCGAGCAAAAAAGGCCGTGTTTCATCATCGGGGTGCATTGCCCATTCACCGTCTGCCTCTCAGGCAAAGAAGTGTCTAATTGTTTTGTGTGTTTTGTAACTGACTGATCAGGAGGAACTTCAGCAAGCCCAGTGATGGTTTGTTTAAATATTGATTTCCTCCTCATAAAAGTGGTGAGTAATGGTGCCAGATCTCACCGATACGGACATACTGAAAAGACCTGGGAAGCTTGGCAATTGGAATCAATATGTATATTTTTATTAATCATTAACCTCTAAGTATCAAAGGAGACCAGTGAGTGGGTCAGTGGTTTCTGCTTTTGAAAAACCAGCTCAGTGGGTATTTGCAAGAGAAGGAAGGTGTTAATAAGAAAACCATGGGGAAGCCAGGCGCGGTGGCTCAAGCCTGTAATCCCAGCACTTTGGGAGGCCGAGACGGGCGGATCACGAGGTCAGGAGATCGAGACCATCCTGGCTAACACAGTGAAACCCCGTCTACTAAAAAATACAAAAAATTAGCTGGGCGAGGTGGCGGGCGCCTATAGTCCCAGCCACTTGGGGGGCTGAGGCAGGAGAATGGCATAAACCCCAGAGGCGGAGCTTACAGTGAGCTGAGATCCGGCCCCTGCACTCCAGCCTGGGCGACAGAGCGAGACTCCGTCTCAAAAAACAAAACAAAACAGAACAAAAACAAAGAAAACCATGGGGAAAACCATGCCGGGGCTGACTTGGCCAATTCTCACGGCTTCCAACTATTGCATAAAAGCTATTCTTGGCCAGGCACCGTGGCTCACGCCTGTAATCCCAGCACTTTGGGAGGCTGAGGCGGGCGAATCACGAGGTCAGGAGGTTGAGACCATCCTGGCTGACACGGTTGAACACCGTCTCTACTAAAAACACACAAAAAAATGAGCTAGGCGTGGTGATGTGCGCCTGTGGTCCCAGCTACTCAGGAGGCTGAGGCAGGAGAATTACTTAAACCCGGGAGGCAGAGGTTGCAGTGAGCCAAGATCACTCCACTGCTCTCCAGCCTGGGTGACAGAGCGAGACTCCGTCTCAAAAAAAAAAAAAAAAAAAAAAGATTTTGAAAATGTGATTTTCCCAAATGGAGAAATGAAATTTGAGCTCCACTGGAAAGACTGCAATGAAATTGCTTCCTCTAAAAATATCTAAGACAGGAGTCCCTACTGCATGTGTGTGTGTGTGTGTGTGTGTGTGTGTGCGCGCGCGTGCGCGCGTGTGTGTGTGTGCGTTTCTAGGAGTGTGTGGGACATATGCTAAGAGTTTTGTATAGGGTTGTGTGTGTAGGTGGGTTTCAGGGTGTGTGTGTAGAGATGTCTGTGACTATGTTTATAGGTGTGTGCACGTGTGTGTAGGAGGAATGGGGTTTAGGGTATCAGAATAGGAAAGAAAACCTATTTTTCAATTCCTGTTTCTTCTTCTCTTTTTAAGATTTAAACAATAACTCCGGGGTGGTCCTTGCAGTTCTCTGAGTGAGCTGTGTACCAGTGATGTTTGCCCTGGCTTTGGCGTTCCTGTTTGAGGCCTTATGAAGTGGGCCAGGGCATCCGGGCCTCCTCCAGGGCCTGTGAGGGTTTCACCAGCTGTGTGTTTTGCTCCTGCCTGCTTCTGTTTGGTGTGATGAGGGCCTTTCACCTGAGCGTGAACAGACCCTGGCTACAACCAGCTTCCATGCACCACACTGGGTCTCCACTTCCAACTCCATGTCTTCTCAGGCGGCTCATGATAAATCCCGAGCAATTTGGGATTAAAGGAAAAGTTGGTCAACAAAAAGAGGAGTTAAAAAGAGAAAGAGGGCCGGGGGCGGTGGCTTACGCCTGTAATCCCAGCACTTTGGGAGGCTGAGGTGGGTGGATCACGAGGTCAGGAGTTTAAGATCAGCCTGGCCAAGATGGTGAAACCCCATCTCTACTAAAAATACAAAAAATTAGCCGGGCGTGGTAGCGGGCGCCTGTAATCCCAGCTACTCGGGAGGCTGAGACAGATAATTGCTTGAACCCAGGAGGCGGATGTTGCAGTGAGCAGAGATCGCGCCACTGCACTCCAGCCTGGGTGAAAGAGTGAAACTCTGTCGCAAAAAAAAAAAAAAAAAAAAAAAAAAGAAACAGGCCAGGTGCAGTGGTTCACACCTGTAATCTCAGCGCTTTGGAAGGCTGAGACAGGAGAATCACTTGAGCCGAGGAGTTTGAGACCAACCTGGACAACATAGTGGTGTCTTTTGTACAGAACCCATCTCAGAGACCTCAGGTCTCTCTCTTGTTTGTTTGTTTTTTGAGACAGGATCTTGCTCTGTCTCCCAGGCTGGAGTGCAGTGGTGTGATCTCAACTCACTGCAACCTCCGCCTCTTGGGTTCAAGCGATTCTTGTGCCTCAGCCTCCCGAGTAGCTAGAATTAGAGATATGCACCATGAAGCCTGACTAATTTTTGTATTTTTTAGTAGAGATGGGGTTTCACCATGTTGGCCAGGCTGGCCTCAAACTCCTGACCTCAAATGATCTGCCCACCTCAGCCTCCCAATGTGCTGGGATTACAGGCATGAGCCACCATGCCTGGCCCCTCTGGTCTCTTTTGTCTCTAAAAAAAATTTAAAAATCATCCAAGCATGGTGTGTGCCTGTATTCTCAGTTACTCGGGAGGCTGAAACAGGAGGATTGCTTGAACCCAGGAGGTCGAGGCTGCAGTGAACCATGATTGCACCATTGCACTCATGCCTGGGTGACAGAGTAGGACCCTGTCTCAAAGAAAAAAAAAAAAGCCAAATCCCAGATATGTGAGAATGTGACCTTATTTGGAAACAGGGTCTTTGCTGATGCAATCAAGTTAGGTGAGTTCATACTGGATTAGGCTGACCCCTAATCCAGTGATTAGGGTCTTTATAAGAAGAGGAAAATTTGGGCCTGGCGTGGTGGCTCATGCCTGTAATCCCAGCACTTAGAGCCCCTGCACTCCAGCCTGGGTGACAGAGTGAGACTCTGTCTCAAAAAATAAATAAATAAATAAATAATAAATAAATAAATAAAAGAGAAAAATGTGCACAGAGACACTCAGGGAGAACACCATGTGCTGGTGATGGAGGCAGAGATGGGAGTGACGCAGCCACAAGCCCAGGACACCCAGGACCACCACTGGCCACTAGAAGCCAGGAAGAGGCAGAGAACGACCCTCCCCTGGGGTCTTTAGAGAGATCATGGCCCTGCTGACACCTGGATTTTGGACTTCTGGCCTCTAAACCTGGGAGATAATTAGTTTCTGGAGTTTTTTTTTTTTTTTTTTGAGACGGAGTCTCGCTCTGTCGCCCAGGCTGGAGTGCAGGGGCTGGATCTCAGCTCACTGCAAGCTCCGCCTCCTGGGTTTACACCATTCTCCTGCCTCAGCCTCCCGAGTAGCTGGGACTACAGGTGCCCGCCACCTCGCCCGGCTAGTTTTTTGTATTTTTTAGTAGAGACGGGGTTTCACCATGTTAGCCAGGATGGTCTCGATCTCCTGACCTTGTGATCCACCCGTCTCGGCCTCCCAAAGTGCTGGGATTACAGGGTTGAGCCACCGTGCACAGCCGGGTTTTTTTTTTTTTTTTTTTTGAGATGGCGTTTCGTTCATCACCCAGGCTGGAAGGCAGTGATGCCATCTTGGCTCACTGCAACCTCTTCCTCCTGGGTTCAAGTGATTTTCTTGCCTCAGCCTCCCAAGTAGCTGGGATTACAGGCACCCGCCACCACACTTCGCTAATTTTTGTATTTTTAGTAGAGATGGGGTTTCACCACATTGGCCAGGCTGGTCTCCAACTCCTTACCTCAGGTGATCCGCTGGCCTCAGCCTCTCAAAGTGTTGGGATTACAGGCATGAGCCACTGTGCCTAGCTTCCTCGACTTTCAATAATGGCAAGTATTTGGGGCAGGGGGAGAAAGGGATACACACAGATAAAATGGAATAGTTAAACTCAAGACTTTTTTTTTTTTTTTTCACTTGCAAAGGGTATTAGTCCTAAATCCTCATTTTGCAGGGGTATTTGTTTGCGAGGGCTGCCATGACAGAGTACCACAGACTTGGGGCTTACACACCAATTGATTTCTTCACAGTTCTAGAGGCAAGGAGTCTGAGATCAAGGTGCAGGCAGGGCTGGTTTCTCCGGAGGCCTCTCTCTGGCTCACAGCTGGCTGTCTTCTCCCTGTATCCTCCCATGGTCATTCCTCCGTATGTGTCCATGCCCTAATCTCCTCTTCCGTTTTTTTGTTTTGTTTTGTTTTGTTTTTGTTTTTGTTTTTTGTGATGGAGTCTTATTCTGTCTCCCAGGCAGGAGTGCAATGGTGCAATCTCAGCTCTCTGCAACCTCCGCCTTCTAGGTTCAAGTGATTCTCCTGCCTCAGCCTCCCGAATAGCTGGGATTACAGGCACCCGCCATCAAGCCCAAGTAATTTTTGTATTTTTAGTAGAGACAGGGTTTCACCATGTTGGCCAGGCTGGTCTCAAACTCCTGACCTAGTGATCCGCCCAGTTTGGCCTCCCAAAGTGCTGGGATTACAGGTGTGAGTCACCGCGCCTGGTCTTTTTTTTTTTTTTTTTTTGAGATGGAGTTTTGCTCTTGTCAACCAGGCTGCATTACAATGGTGCAATCTTGGCTCACTGCAACTTCCGCCTCCCGGGTTCAAGCAATTCTCCTGCCTCAGCTTCCCAAGTAGCTGGGATTACAGGCATGCACCCCCACACCTGGCTAGTTTTGTAGTTTTAGTAGAGATGAGGTTTCACCATGTTGGCCAGGCTGGTCTCAAAGTCTTGACATCAGGTGATCCGCTTGCCTCGGCCTCCCAAAGCACTGGGATTACGGGCATGAGCCACTGTGCCCGGTCCTTTTTTTTTTTTGAGACAGGGTCTTGTTCTGTTGCCCAGGCTGGAGTACAGTAGCACAATCACGGCTCACTGTAGCCTCAACCTCCTGGGCTCAAGCAATCCTCCCACCTCAGCCTCCTGAGTAGCTAGGACCACAGGTGTGTGCCACCATGCCCAGCTAGTTTTTAAATTTTTTGTAGAGACAAGGTCTTGCCATGTTCCCCTGGCTTGTTTCAAACTCCTGACCTCGAGTGATCTGCCCACCTCTGCCTCCCAAAGTGTTGGGGTTGCAGGCATGAGCCACCATGCCTGGCCCCTCAGCTCCTTTTGAACTCTGCCAGGAGGGGCCTGGAGCAGGGTTCTGGGAAGCCCTGTCAAGACAGCATGACTGCTCCTCCGGTGAAACTCAGTTTCTCAGCTTCTTTCCTTCCTTGGGCACAGAGACAGGCTTCTCCTAGGAGCTGAGGCTGAGGGCCTGCGCTCCAGCCTCAGTAGAACAATTCATCTTCAGCCTTCTGATCAGCGTTCTTATTTTGAGCTCCCACAGCTAAAGCAATTCATCTCACCCATGCAGAGGGATGGGGAGGAGCTGAGAGTGTTGACACCCACCTGTGTTTTCTGGCACCTGAGTGACCCCTGAGACCTGCACTGGAGGGGAAGAGGAGGGGCCAACCTTTCCTTTAGGTGCTTGGAGCTGCTTCAGATTAAATTCTCCCAGGGCAGGAGACAGCTGCTGGGCCTGAGGATGTGGGGGTCCCCGGCAGTTGCCTGGTAAGTGGCCCTTATTCAGGAATTGGGAGAAGCCAGTGGCATGCTTAGTGTGCCCACACTCCTTGAAGAAGCCAGTTATCTTCCACTAGAATCAGAATCTGAGAGGGAAGAGGGGCCAAGTGGGCAAGGGGCCCAGGGGCATGGATGCCTTGGGAAGGGCTGGCCTTCTCAGCTGAGGTCCGGCCACAGTCACTCCCACCTTTCTCATGCTCCGGTCATCCCTGCTTCTGGAATTCCAGTCATTCCATCTTGGGAAGGATTTACCGAAGGTTGGGAGAAAACAGAACACGACTTTCTTGTTCTAGAGGGTCCTTAAAACAAAACAAATTAGGGGTCAAGCTGACCAAGAGATGCTTGATTTCAAGGAGTTTTCAAATGATAGGAGTCGTGGTCGCTAGCTATTCGATGTAAGGATTAGGAGAAAATTTCATTTTCCTTTCCTTTCCTTTCCTTTCCTTTCCTTTCTGTCCTTTCTTTTCTCTTTCTTTCTCTCCCTCTCTCTCTTTCTTCCTGGATAGGGTCTTGCTCTGTTGCTCAGGCTGGAGTGCAGTGGCGTAATCATAGTTCACTGTTATCTCTAACTCCTGGGCTCAAGTGATCATCCCACTTTAGCCTCCCAGGCATGCGCCACCACACTTGGCTAATTTTTAAATTTTATTTTTGTAGAGACAGGGTCTTACTGTGTTGCCCAGGCTGGTCTTGAACTCCTGGGTTCAATCCATCCTCCTGTCTCGGCCTCCCAAAGTGTTGGGATAACAGGCATGAGTCACTGCGCCTGGCCAAAATCTCATTTTCCTTGGCAACAGAATTGCTACCTCCCTTCCCCAGCTGAGATGCATTTTTAAGAAATACTTTAAAAAACGTCCTGAGAGTGGGAAGTGAAGCCTCCCAGGCCAGCTTGAATGTCACAATAGCTGGCTTGTGGCCTTTGGGCCGTGGACTGCAGGGCTTTTGTTTGGCATTTTGTGAGGTTGAAGTCTGTAGACAATTAAGGCGGTGGAGAAGCTGAGTGGGGCTTTGTGGGGCCGGGTGAGCAAGGGGGAAGTCCGGGCCCTGTCCTGGGGACCCATTGCCTTCTCTTGGATGTCTCATGAGGGGGCTCAGGCTTGGGGGATGGAGCGTCATGTCTCCCCAGTCTGCCCCAGCTGGACTGAGAAGTAAGGGGGAAAAACCCACACCCACGTCTTTCTCCCAATTGATTCCCAAGGAGGAGACCAGGAGCAGGCATCAGACTGAGGGGAGAGCCGTCTATCCCCCACCTGCCACCGGGTTGATTCCAGGCAGCATTCCCTGCATAACAGCAGAGTCGGGGTCCCTGGCAAGGCCGGGGCTCAATGCCAGAGTCAGCCACTTTCCTCTTCCCCAAGTTTATTCTTCTGGTCCTGTCTCAGATTTACTCACCCTGGGAGAACCTTCCTTCAATTGCCCCAGCCAGGTTTTTGTTTTGCAAATTAATCAAGTAATAACAGCGCCTCCCTGCTGCTGGGAGAGGAATCCCGCATCGGGCTTAGTGTCCAGGCAGCAGAGCCCAGGGCGGGTACCCAGCTATCCATGAGAGAGGCTCGCCACAGGCGCTTCTGCATTCAGTGAATGAAGCGGGGCAGCCAGACAGCTGCAAACTCCTCCCAGCTCGAAGGCTGCAAGCTCAGCTTAGATTCCAGGCTGGGGAACCAGTCCTGTCATTCTTTGCCAACCCACTCTGGGGAAACCGTGAGCCCTGGCATTTGGCCTCCCTGGGCTGGGCCTGAGGCCTGGCCCTCTGCCCACCCAGGAATCGAATGGCTCAATGAGGGCAGCCCTAGAAGGAAATGCAGCACCCATTCCTGCCTTTTCACATTTTTTTTAAACTTTAACTTCCTTCCTTCCTTCCTTCCTTCCTTCCTTCCCTCCTTCCTTTTCTTCCTTCCTTTCCTTCCTTCCTTTCCTTTTCTTCCTCTCTCTCTCTCTCTCTCTCTCTCTCTCTCTCTCAGAGTTTTGCCTTTGTTGCCCAGGCTGGAGTGTAATGGCTACATCTCAGCTCACCACAACCTCCACCTCCCAGGTTCAAGTGATTCTCCTGCCTCAGCCTCCCGAGTAGCTGGGATTACAGGCATGCACCACCACACCAGGCTAATTTTCTATTTTTAGTAGAGATAGGGTTTCACCATGTTGGCCAGGCTGGTCTCAAACCCCTGACCTCAAGTGATCTGCCCACCTCAGCCTCCTAAACTGCTGGGATTACAGGCATGAGCCATCGTGCCCATCCAATAGTAGTTTATTTCTTTTCATTGCAGTTCAGTATTCCATTGGAGTAATAGACCACAATGGGTCCATTCTACCACAACTAGGCATTTGGGTGGTTTCCAGGTTACAGGAAATAATAGCACTGCTATGAACAGTCTTACACGTATCCTCTGATGCACTTATGCTCACCTTGCCGTTGGGGCGGAAGTGCTGGGTCGAAGGGTGGAGGAATGTTCAGTTTTAGTAGATTCTACCAGTTCCCAAGAGTGGTTGAACCAACCTCACTCCCTCCCAGAGGCAGAAGCTTTCTCAATGCTCCATATTGTGCCAATCTCTCCCTGTCATTCTTTCTTTCCAGCTTCTGGCTTCAGGATTATTTCCTGAACTCCTCTAAGGAAAGCTTCTTTGTGGGAAGTTTAAGTTCTTGCCTGTAGTCATTTTAAATAACTAGAGTCTCAGCTACCCAAAGAGTCTTTTAAAATGTGAGATCCTTGCCCTAGGCGCAGTGGCTCACACCTGTAATCCCAGCATTTTGAGAGGCTGAGGTGGGCGGATCACTTGAGGCCAGGAGTTCAAGACCAGCTATGGCCAACATGGTGAAACCCCCGACTCTACTAAAAATACAAAAATTAGCCAGGCGCGTGGTGGCACACGCCTGTAATCCCAGCTACTCAGGAGGTTGAGGTACGAGAATCACTTAAACCTGAGAAGCAGAGATTGCAGTGAGCTGAGACTGTGCCACTGCACTCCAGCCTGGGTGACAGAGCGAGAGACTCAGTCTTAAAAAAGAAAAAAAAGCGAGATCCTTTCCCTCCCCTGCTTAGAGTTCTCCAGGACTTCCCATCATTTTTTACGGTAAAACCCCAGCCTGCACCCCTGGCTGTGGCTCCTGCCTGCCCCTCTCCTTTTTGCCCACCAGCAGCCCCTCTGTCACTGGCTCTAGTTCCACTGACCTTCTTTTGAGTCCTTAAACACACACACACCGGCCGGGCGCGGTGGCTCAAGCCTGTAATCCCAGCACTTTGGGAGGCCGAGACGGGCGGATCACGAGGTCAGGAGATCGAGACCATCCTGGCTAACCCGGTGAAACCCCGTGTCTACTAAAAAAATACAAAAAACTAGCCGGGCGAGGTGGCGGGCGCCTGTAGTCCCAGCTACTCGGGAGGCTGAGGCCGGAGAATGGCGTAAACCCGGGAGGCGGAGCTTGCAGTGAGCTGAGATCTGGCCACTGCACTCCAGCCTGGGCGACAGAGCAAGACTCCGTCTCAAAAAAAAAACAAAACAACAACAACAACAACAAAAAAACAAAAAAACCACACACACACCAAATTCATTTCTGACTGTTTGCACCTGTGCACTATTTCCTCTGCTGGGACCTTCCCCAGGTCTTTGCGTGGGACTCTTTTTTTTTTTTGAGACAGGGTCTCGCTTTGTCACCCAGGCTGGAGTGCATTGGCATGACCATTGCTCACAGCCTAGACCTCCCAGGTGTAAGCAATCCTCCCACCTCAGCCTCCTGAGTAACTGGGACCACAAGCGCATGCCACCACGCCAGGTTAATTTTAAAAATTTTTTGTAGACATCGAGTCTTGCTGTGTTGCCCAGGCTGGTCTCAAACTCCTGGGCTCAAGTGATCCTTCTGCCTCACTCTCCCAAAGTGTTGGGATTATAGGCGTAAACCACCATGCCCAGAGGGTCTCCGTGACATACATACCATCTTGGTTCAAATGTCACCTCTTAGTGATGTTTTACCTGACATAAAGAAATTTGGGGGCTCGGTGCAGTGGCTCACTCCTGTAATCCCAGCACTTTGGGAGACCGAGGTGGGTGGATCGCTTGAGCTCAGGAGTTTGAGACTAGCCTGGGCAACATGGTGAAACGCCATCTCTACAAAAAAATACTAAAAAATTAGCCAGGCATGGTGGCTATTTTTTTTTTTTTTTACTGTGGAATTTTGTTCTTGTTACCCAGGCTGGAGTGCAGTGGCGCGATCTCAGCTCACTGCAACCTCCGCCTCTCAGGTTCAAGCAATTCTCCTGCCTCAGCCTCTTAAGTAGCTGGGATTATAGGCATGTGCCCTCATGCCCGGCTAATTTTTGTATTTTTAGTACAGATGAGGTTTCGCCATGTTGACCAGGTTGGTTTTGAACTCCTGACCTCAGGTGATCCACCAGCCTCGGCCTCCCAAAGTGCTGGATTACAGGTGTGAGCCACAGTGCCCTGCCAAAATAGAAATTTGGAATAAACAAAAAGATTATTTTTAAAGGTTACTGATGTCTTCAATGGAAAACTAAGCATTGTTTGAAGAGGCTTCCTGCTGTCTAACTCCAGCCTTTGATCACTTTTGTGCTATTTTACAGTGCTCTAAGTCGCAGAGAACCTACGGCAATGCAACCAGTTCCTGCCTATGGACATGCAAATAAACTTCCTCAGGGGAGGTTGCATTGGCTTCCCTTCCCCACTGTGGAAGAAGCCAGTTTGGTGTCTATTTGCAAATTCATTTGAACATTCCTCATCTAGAAATGTATCTCTTCTTTCTTCTCCTTTGAACTGGTTGTAACCTCTGCCTGGTTCCCTCACTAATAATGGGTTAATAAAATATTTAATACAGATTCATCATTTTATTTATTTATTTATTTATTGGAGAGGGAGTCTCACTCTGTCACCCAGGCTGGAGTGCAGTGGTGTGATCTCAGTTCATTGCAATCTCCGCCTACTGGGCTCAAGCAATTCTCCTGCCTCAGCCTTCTGAGTAACTGATATTACAGCTACAGCTGGGATTATAGGCATGAGATTCATCATTTAAAATCTTTCTGAGGTCAGGCATGGTGGCTCACACCTGTAATCCCAGCACTTTGGGAGGCTGAGGCAGGCGGGTCACCTGAGGTCAGGAGTTCAAGACAAACCCGGCCAACATGGTGAAGCCCTGTCTCTATTAAAAATACAAAAATTAGCCGGGCATGGTGGCAGATGCCTATAATCCAAGCTACTCGGGAGGCTGAGGCAGGAGAATCACTTGAACCTGGGAAGCAGAGGTTGTAGTGAGCGAGATTGCGCCATTGCACTCCAGCTTGGAGGATAAGAGCGGGACTTCGTCTCAAAAAAAATATATATATATAAATATATTATTTATATTTATATAATATTTTATTATATAAATTATATTTTATTATATAAATTATATATATTATATATATATATTTTTTGAGACAGGGTCTCACTCCAGTCACCCAGGCTGGAGTACAGTGGTGCAATCGCTCCTCACTATAGCCTCGACTTCCCAGACAGAGGTGATCCTCCCACCTCAGCCTCCTGAGTAGCTGGGACTACAGGCATGGCTGCCATGCCCGGCTAATGTTTTATATTTTTAGTAGAGACAGTTTCACCATGTTGCCTAGGCTGATCTTGAACTCCTGGGCTCAAGCTATCCGCCACTGCCTCAGCCTCCCATAGTGTTGGGATTACAGGTGTGAGCCATCGCACCCGGCCTGAAATATATGTTGGCTTTTTTGAGAATGATCTTTTCACACTGGCCTCATCAGAGGTCCTCTTAGGCTCTCTGTATTTCACCACTCTGTTTCATTTTCTTCCGAGCCTGTTTACTATCTGAGATTATTTTGTTCTTCTATTTCTTTACTTATGGTTGGTTTTTTTGTGTCTTGGCCGTTGCACATAGTAGGCACTCAAAAGAAACTGAGTGAATGAAGGTAGATGAGGCAGTGGCTGGGCGGTGCATCTCCCCACACACTTCCCTCCTCTCCCTCAGGGCCATCTGTCTTGCCTGTGTTCAGCCCATGGTGTTCCCATGGCGCCTCTCCTTCAGGTCAGAGAGGGACAAGCCAAGCTCTGCACCGGAAGTTTTAACAGGTAAATCACTCACACTTCTATGGTTGGCATCAGGCTTTGGGCATTTCCCCAACGAGCAGACTGAGAACCAACCTGCTGGGTGACACTGGGCAACTTTGGAAGCGAGAAAGCCTCCCAAAGCCTTCACCAAAGCATGACTTTCAGGCTGTCATTCTCTTAAGAAGGAAGTGGCATTCCTGCAGGCCAAGTGCTGGAGCTCATGTGGCTGGCTGGGGCCAGACTTAGAGTTGGGCCTGGCGTCCTCTGACTCAGAGCTCAGTGCCTGTTTCAGTAATAAAAACCAGGACAGGGAGCGTGTGTGGTGTGCTGGGCCTGTCTTGGGGAATTTGTGTCTATTAATTAACTCATTCTAACAAGACTTTTAGATGATGATGTGAAGTCCAGAGGAGTGAGTGACTTGTCTAAGGTCCCATAGCAATGAGTAGCAGAGCCAGGATTTCACCCTCCAGAGCCCCTGCACTTAGCCACCCTGCAAACAGTTGACACTGTGGGTGTAACACGTTTTTGCTAAGCACTTACTCTGGGCTTGGCCCTGTGCTGAGGGTTTCATATGCCATCATCCCATTTCATCTCCATTTTTTTTTTTTTTTTCCTCAGACAGAGTCTCACTCTGTCCCCCAGGCTAGAGTGCAGTGGTGTGATCTCAGCTCACTGCAACCTCTGCCTCCCAGGTTCAAGTGATTCTCCTGCCTCAGCCTCCCGAGTGGCTGGGACTACAGGTGCATACCAGCACAGCCAACTAATTTTTGTATTTTTAGTACAGACAGGGTTTCATCATGTTGGCCAGGCTGATCTTGAACTCCTGACCTCCGGTGATTTGCCCGCCTTGGCTTCCCAAAATGCCTGGGAATACAGGTGTGAGCCACTGTGCTCGGCCCTCATTTCACCTTCTTGATATCAATGAGAGAGAGGCTATGTTTTGTGCCACAAGGCTCAGGAGTCTCCAACACTACCTTCACTATTGACAGCAACTCCAAGTTCAAGGGTGCCCAATACCACCTTCAGGTTTGATAATTTACCAGAAGGACCCATAGAGCTCAGAAAAGCTGTGATACTCGTGGTTAAATGCCGTGGGTTAAAATCAGCCAAGGGAAGAGGTGTATAGAGTGCAGTACAGGAGAGACCCAGGGACAAGCTTCCGTTATGGGATCTCTGGGGTGTTGATTTTTCTGGTGGGAAACCTCTATGGCCACTGGCACCTTTGCCTGAGTTTTTGGAGTTCTTGTCCTGCGTCCAGGAAGAATGAGGAATGCAGACAAGTGAAGGATGAAGAAGGGGAAGAGTTTTATTTAGTGTTAGAACAGCTCAAAGGAGTGGCTAGCTCCTCTCCGTAGGCAGGTCTTCCCACCGAGTGTTCAGCTCTCAGCAGAAAGGAGGCCCTGGAGATGGTGGCTTCTCTCCGCAGGCAAGTCATTCGGACGTCTCTGCAGATCTCTGCAGTTCTCAGCAGAGGGGTTAGCTTCTCTCTGCTCACTGGTCGTCCCACTCTCTCTGCTCTCAGCAGAGAGGGTACTCAACTCATCCCATCATCTCTGTGCCCTCGTCTTCCTCTGGCCATCTTCTGCCTGGCTTTTGCTGCGCCCTGTGCTTTTATGGACCTCAGAGGGGAGGAAGTGTGTGCTGATTGGTCCACGGGCAGCCATGGGCCAGCCGGAAAGAGGCCCCACGAGTCCCTACTCCAGTCTGAGGGACTGGCAGCCCAGCCCGCAGCCTTCAGGCCCTCCCTGGCCCGCAGATGGGGCCTTACTGGGGACCTGTCCCCTTCTACCCAGGAATCAATCGGCCTCCCACTGCCGTTCATGGCCCACAGGCTTGGCCCCAACCCCTCTAAGAGATCTGAGCAGGTCCCTGGAGTGGAGAGAGACCACGCTGCAGGAGAAGACACGCCCTGAGCCTGCAGAGACTTGGTGGGGGGGTCTTTCCTGGGGTCCCCGAGGGTGCAGGCTGCAGAGACACCCAGCTCCTGCACCTGGGAGGGCAGCCGCAGCTGCCCCCGGGAAGGCAGATCCTGCCTGCTCCTAGCCCTCCCCCAAGAGCACAGGGAGGCTCCGATCCACAGCTGCAGTTTGGGCAGCTGTAGCCCCGCCCAGGAGGGTGGGGCTCCCACCTGCTCCACAGAGCAGGAGGCCTGGGTCAGCTGCTGCAGTTTGGGAGTCTGGGGAGGCACCCAAGGAGCTCCCAGTCTCAGAAGGGGTGGGGCTCCCACCGGCTCCCTGGAGTGTTCAGCCCCAGCCACACCTCCCTGCTGCAGCCAGTGTGATGGCAGCAGCCACTGCCACTACTTCTGGGTGCCCTTTCCCTGTGGGGTTGTACAGACAGGGCCAGCTTCTCTCAGCAGCATGAGTGACAGTACATACAGAATATGCCGACCTGAGAAGAGCTCCTGAGCCTTCCTATCCAGAGGTTTTACTGGAGGTCAGTTGCGTAGCCATGGCTGACTACCCGCGTGACTGACTTTAGTCTTTTTCTAATTTTTATTTTATTTTTAATTTTTTGAGACAGAGTCTTGCTCTGCTGTCCAGGCTGGAGTGCAGTGGCGTGATCTCAGCTCAATGCAGCCTCCACCTCCCAGGTTCAGGCGATTCTGCTGCCTCAGCCTCCCGAGTAGCTGGGATTACAGGCACTTGCAACCACACCTGGCTAATTTTTGTATTTTTAGTAGAGACAAGGTTTCACCATGTTGGCCAGGCTGGTCTTGAACTCCTGATCTCAAGTGATCTGCTCACTTCTGCCTCCCAAAGTGCTGGGATTACAGGCATGAGCCACGGCACCCAGCCACAAAGACACTCTTTTTTTTTTTTTTTTTTTTGAGATGGAGTCTCGCTCTGTCGCCCCCAGTGGCGCAATCTCTGCTCACTGCAAGCTCCGCTTCCCAGGTTCACGCCATTCTCCCGCCTCAGCCTCCGGAGTAGCTGGGACTACAGGTGCCCACCACCACGCCCGGCTAATTTCTTTTTTTGTATTTTTAGTAGAGACGGGGTTTCACCGTGTTAGCCAGGATGGTCTGGATCTCCTGACTTCGTGATCCGCCTGCTTCGGCTTCCCAAAGTGCTGGGATTACAGGCTTGAGCCACCGCGCCCGGCCACAAAGACACTCTTAACAGGCAAAACATTCCAAGAGCTTAGAATTTATGGCTAACACGGTGAAACCTCGTCTCTACTAAAAATACAAAAACTAGCCGGGCGAGGTGGCGGGCGCCTGTAGTCCCAGCTACTCGGGAGGCTGAGGCAGGAGAATGGCGTAAATCCGGGAGGCGGAGCTTGCAGTGAGCTGAGATCCGGCCACTGCACTCCAGCCCGGGTGACAGCGCGAGACTCCGCCTCAAAAAAAAAAAAAAAAAAAAGAATTTATTTCCCAGGTGCTTTGACCCAGGAGGGGCAAAGGGTCAATTCTTTGGGCCCAGGTTAATTATTTATTGCACATGTGCCCATTTTGCAGACGAAATGGGGTCTTGGAGAGATTAAATGAGTTGCCCCAGGTTACATAGCTCGATCCAGGGTCTAAGCCTTGATCATCCAACTCCAGGGCCCAGTGCCTTGTGTTCTTCCTGGTGGCTTAAATGTCTCCGTTGAGAGACAAATTAGCCCAGGAGATAATATTATTTCATATTCCCATTTCTGCAGTTGTAGAATAATTCATGTCTAGAGTGTGTGCGTGTGTGTGTGTATTTCAGAGACAGGGTCTTGCTATGTTGCCCAGGCTGGAGTGCAGTGGCATTCACGGGCATGATCATTGCACAGTAAAACCTCAAATTGCTGGGTAAAGGCGATCCTGCTGCCTCATCCTCCAGAGCAGCTGAGTCTACAGACGTGCACCACTGCACCCAGCTTGGAGTATATAATAACTTAAGCTCTCTGTCAACTCTGGGCAGGGCTCTATTGGGGGAAAATAGGTTACATCCAACAAGATTCCACTTCCTGTGGATGAACAATCTCACTTAATACTATTGTTCTTGTGTGATTACAGAAAACTCCAATTTTCTGTACTGGAGTACTTGGGATGAAAACGTGCTTAACCCGTATTTAGCAGAGGCCTCTGTGGGTGCCACGCACAGGGCAAGGTATTGGGGGTGCCGTGTTGAACAAGTTAGACACAACTTATGCCTTTTCCTGGAGCTTGTAGTTTGTGTCAAGGGGGAGAAGGAAAACGACGAATCTCTGGGTCACGGCTTCTCTTATTCTCCAGCTTCAGGGCAGGCCAGGCTCCAGCCATAGCCCTTTGCTGGGCAGATACTGAGCAGTTGCTGGCCAATAGGCACTGGTCCATGGGAGGACCCTGGGGATAGAGTGGTCAACAAGGCAGACACAGCCCCTCCCCTTCCTGAGCTTCTCTTTGCCTCAGTGGGAGACAACCTGATCTCCACCTATCCTCACTCGAGTAGGAGAAGTATACAGAAATCTCATGAACAACTAGATAACATAATTCCCAACAGTGATTCAAGTCAGGAAGGAAAGAGACACAGGACCAGGGTAGAGAATGGGTGGGGGTGGTCAGGGAGGACCTCCCAGAGGAGGTGACGTTTAATTTTAGACCGGCAGATGAAGAAGAGCCAGCCACATGAAGAGCAGGGAATGGTGTTTCAGGCAGAAGGAACAGTATGTGCAGAGGCCCTGAGATGGAGAAAAGACCAGCTTGGCTCAGGGCCACATGGATTGTGGAAGTGTTTGGATTTTATTCCAAGGGTATTGGGCAGTCACTGAAGGTTCTGAGAAGAGGCTGACATGATCTCATTTCCATTTTAAGATCCCTCGTGGCTGCCGTGTTGAGAATGGACCAGGGTGGGATGGGCAGAGGCTGGGGTCAGGGATGACCATGACACTGCACACTGCCTCTCCCCTCTGGTCTGGGCACAGGCTGTGCTCTCTGCCTGGAGCGGTCAGCAGAGCTGCAGAATTCCATGGCTGAGCCAGTTTGCCCCTACTCTACATTTTTTTTTTTTTTTTTGAGACGGAGTCTCCCTCTGTCGCCCAGGCTGGAGTGTAGTGGCCGGATCTCGGCTCACTGCAAGCTCCGCCTCCCGGACTCCCGTCATTCTCCTGCCTCAGCCTCCTGCCATTCTCCTGCCTCAGCCTCCTGAGTAGCTGGGACTACAGGCGCCGCCACCTCGCCCGGCTAGTGTTTTTGTATTTTTTTTTTTTCAGTAGAGACAGGGTTTCACCGGGTTAGCCAGGATGGTCTCAATCTCCTGACCTCGTGATCCACCCGTCTCGGCCTCCCAAAGTGCTGGGATTACAGGCTTGAGCCACCGCGCCCGGCTACATTTTTTTTTTTTTGATATGGAGTCTTTCTCTGTCACCTAAGCTGGAGTATAGTGGTGCTATCTCGCTCACTGCAGCCTCTGCCTCCTGGGTTCCAGCGATTCTCTGGCCTCAGCCTCCTGAGTAGCTGGGATTACAGGTACATGCCACCATGCCCGGCTAAGTTTTATATTTTTAGTAGAGACAGGGTTTCACCATGTTGGCTAAGCTGGTCTCGAACTCCTGACCTCAGGTGATCTGCCACCTTGGCCTCTCAAAGTGCTGGGATTACAGACATGAGCCACCGCGCCTGGCCACCCTTACTCTACTTTTATGAGTCAAGTGACTTGTAAACAAATTTCTACCTGGGGCCTATTTGTTTTATTTATTTATTTATTTATTTATTTATTTATTGAGTCTCACTCTGTCACCTAGGCTGGAGTGCAGTGGCGCGATCTTGGCTCACTGCAACCTCTGCCTCCCAGGTTCAAGCGATTCCCCTACCTCAGCCTCCCAAGCAGTTGGGATTACAGGCGCCTACCACCACACCCGGCTAATGTTTGTATTTTTATTTTTTTTTTATTTTTTTTATTTTTTTGAGACAGAGTCTCGCTCTCTCGCCCAGGCTGGAGTGCAGTGGCCGGATCTCAGCTCACTGCAAGCTCCGCCTCCCGGGTTCACGCCATTCTCCTGCCTCAGCCTCCCGAGTAGCTGGGACTACAGGCGCCCGCCACCTCGCCCGGCTAATTTTCTGTATTTTTTTAGTAGAGACGGGGTTTCATCATGTTAGCCAGGATGGTCTCGATCTCCTGACCTCGTGATCCGCCCGTCTCAGCCTCCCAAAGTGCTGGGATTACAGGCTTGAGCCACCGCGCCCGGCCGATGTTTGTATTTTTAGTAGAGATTGGGTTTCACCATGTTGGCCAGCCTTGTCTTGGACTCCTGACCTCAGGTGATCCACCGGCCTCGGCCTCCCAAAGTGCTGGGATTACAGGCGTGAGTAATACGCCTGTATGTGAGTAATATGCGCCCGGCCCGTATTTTTTTTAAAGTGCACGTGAGTATCCCATATCCATGTCAAGCAGATTCAGGGGAGACCTCCCAGTTTCTCCACCAGCTCTCCTAGACAGTGGGAGGCTGTGTCCACAATGAAGCCCTGAGGCCTGTAGGAGTCAGATATACATCTCATAACCGCAGAGGAATACGACATTGGGTTCGTTATTGATTCAGCGCCATGTGTATTCTAACATTTATCAATTTCTCTAATACTCTGTCTGGCTCTGTGATGGCCTGGAAAACGATGGCGGGGAGTTTGTGCCACTGGTCCTGCTGCTCTGTACCTGGATAAGTCCTTTCATCTCTGGATGACAGTAATTATTATTATTGTAAGAGCTGTCACCTTTAGGCATGTGCTCTGCAGTGATCACCCTGTAAAGACCTTTATATGCATTAACTCATTAAAGTCTCACATCTACCCTGTGAAGTCCCATCACTGCCATCATCACCACCATCGCCACCATTACCATCACCATCATCACCAGCACCACCACCACATCACCACCACCATCACCACCACCACCATAATCACCATCACTATTATTGCCATCATCACAGTCACTAGCACCAACACCACCGTCATCACTGTCACCATCATTACCACCACCATCAATACCATAATCACCATCATCACATCACTGTTACCACCATCACCACCACCATGATTACCACCATCACCAGCACCATCATCACTATGACCATCACTACCATGATTATCACCATCACCATAATTATTACCACCATCACCACCATCATTACTATCATCACCATCACCACCACCATCACCACCATCATTACTATCACCACCATCACCATCATCATCACCACCATCACCAGCACCATCATCACTATGACCATCACTACCATGATTATCACCATCACCATCATTATTACCACCATCACTACCATCACCACCATCATCACTACCATCACCACCATCACCACCATCATCACCACCATCACCACCATCATCACCACCATTACCAGCACCATCATCACTATGACCATCACTACCATGATTATCACCATCACCATCATGATCACCACCATCACTATGATCATCACCATTAACACCACCATCACCACCACCACCATAATCACCATCACGATTATTGCCATCATCACTGTCACTAGCACCAACACCACCGTCATCACTACCACCATCATTACCACCACCATCAATACCATAATCACCATCATCACATCACTGTTACCACCATCACCACCACCATGATTACCACCATCACCAGCACCATCATCACTATGACCATCACTACCATGATTATCACCATCACCATAATTATTACCACCATCACCACCATCATTACTATCATCACCATCACCACCACCATCACCACCATCACCACCATCATTACTATCACCACCATCACCATCATCATCACCACCATCACCAGCACCATCATCACTATGACCATCACTACCATGATTATCACCAGCACCATCTTTATTACCACCATCACTACCATCACCACCATCATCACTACCATCACCACCATCACCACCATTATCACCACCATCACCACCATCATCACCACCATCACCACCATTACCAGCACCATCATCACTATGACCATCACTACCATGATTATCACCATCACCATCATGATCACCACCATCACCACCATCACTATGATCATCATCATTAACACCATCATCACCACCACCGTCATCACCACCACAATCACCATCAATATCATCCCACTACTACCATCACCATTTTTACTGTCATCACCATCATTATCATACAATTAATTCACAGAAATAAACTGAAACTAAGCAACAGGTGCGCACACACACACACACACAACAGAGGTGGAATTCAAACCCAGATGCCTACTGACACCAGTGCCTATGATCTTTTTTTTTTTTTTGAGACAGGGTCTCACTGTGTCACCCAGGCTGAACTCACTGCAGCCTCTGCCTCTTGGGCTCACAGTTCTCCCACCTCAGCCTCCCGAGTAGCTGAGGCGTGCACTACTGTGCACCACTGTGCTCCGCTAATTTAAACGAATTTTTTTTCTTACTGTTGCCCAGGCTGGTCTCAAACTTCTGAGCTTAAGCGATCTGCTCACCTCAGCCTCCCAAAGTGCTGGGATTACAGGTGTGATCCACCATGCTGGCGAGTACTCACACATGTACCATGAAGTCACATTGCTCCCTGTCTCCCCCTATAGAACGAAGTTTAGATTTAATGACCTCCAAGACTTTGCTACTCAAAGTGTTGTCCCTGGACCAGCAGCCGTCACTTGGGAATTTGGTAGAACTGTTGAATCTCAGACCCTGCCTTAGACCTATGAATCTGTATTTTAACAAGTGCCCAAGTTACTTGTAGGCATGCTGGAATGCTTTTTTTGCTTTCTTTTTTTTTTTTTTTTTTTTTTGAGTCAAGAGTTTCGCTCTGTCACCCAGGCTGGAGTGCAGTGTCATGATCTCGGCTCACTGCAACCTCTGTCTCCCAGGTTCAAGCGATTCTCCTGCCTCAGCCTCCTGAGTAGCTGCGATTACAGGCATGCGCCACCACGCTCAGCTAATTTTTATATTTTTTACTAGAGATGGAGTTTCACTGTGTTGGCTAGGCTGGTCTTGAACTCCTGGCCTCAACTGATCCATCCACCCACCTTGGTCTCCCAAAGTGTTGGGATTACAGGTGTGAGCCACCGTGCCCAGCCTGCAGGCTGGAATTTGAGGACCTCCCCAACAGGTTCTTCTTCCTTGGACATTCTGTGAACTGTGACCTCTGTATGGAGTAAAAGGTCACTCTGTTAGGACAGTACGACCCCTACATGCTCTTTCCTGACTATTCCATTGAAGCCAGGCTGAGGGGAGCTCTTTCCTTCCCTCCCTTCCTTCCTTCCTTCCTTCTTCCTTCCCCCTTCTTTCCTTCCTTCTTCCTTCCTTCCCTCCCTTCCTTCTTCCCTTCCTCCCTTCCTTCCTTCCTTCCTTCCTTCCTTCCTTCCTTCCTTCCTTCCTTCTTCCTTCCTTCCTCCCTCCCTCCCTCCCCTCTCCCTTCCCCAGTCCCTCCCTCCCTCCCCCAGTCCCTCCACCCTCCCCTCTCTCCCTCCCTCCCTTCCTTCCTTCCTTCCTTCTCAGAAGCATCTTCTTGTTGGACAGACACAGTCGAGTGTTTCTCAGACTACATGACCCTGTGGATCCCGAGGAGCCACGTGGAAGGGCTGAGGCTGTGGCTGGCCAGGACCTTGCACTTGCCAGGTAAGAGGCAGTTGGTGGCTGGGCGGGGTCTTTGCTGGGGCTTTTGTGTTGCCTTCCCCTGCCTGCAGTGCTCCTCTCCCATGGCTCTTGCAGGTTTCTGGGCATCATTCAAATCTCTGCTCAAAGGCCACCTCCCCCTGCAGCCCTTCTAGGCTCTCTAAAGTCGTCCACGCCCACCCCAGTCATAATCCTGGCACTCCTCACTAGTAAGATGATCTCCTGCCATTGTTCCCAAGCTTGTGATCTACACCCCTCTTCCCAACAGAAGGCTGTGTTGTGAGGGCACGGCCTACGTGCTTTTTGTTTACAGCTGCGTCTTCAGAACCCAGAACACTGCCTTGTGCTTAGAAGAGTCCCAATAAATATTTGTTGAATGAACAAGTGGCCCAAAGCCCTGGAAGAAGCGCCCATCTGGTGCCGATATGCTCCAAAATCGAAATCACTCTGCAAAAGTGGAAGTGAGACTAAAGGGATGATTCTCACACAAAATGGGAAGCCATCACATGCTTGGCGGGGGAAGAGCGCACCTAAAATAGCAAAAAACAAGGGCATAGTGTCACTTCCAGAAAGCCATGAGCTTTCCAACAGAAGAAGTAGGAAAGTGTTGGATGGCATCAGGGTACCTGGAACCTTCTGGAAGGAACATGAGTAGAGAGAGGAGCAAACAGCTTGCTTCCCTCCATGCTCTCCATCTCAGTGGCTGCAAAGCGAGGCCCCAGGTTCCTCCTCTCTTTTGCACAGAATAATAGATATTGAGGAGGGAGGCTTTCCAATCTCTCCCAAAGTCTAGGAAGACCTCCCAGAGACCCTGCTCATTCTGGAAATTCCTAAAGCACCTTCTGGGACCGGTAGGGCCTAAATCTGCCCAGGGAGGGCCAACCACCCATTGGCCAGCCATTGGCCAGCCAGCCCAGGAGGCCTTGGGAGAGACATTTGTGTATTAAAAGGCCACTTTTCCAGGAGAAAAGCTGTGGATACATTAAGCTGTCGCCTGTTCTTTGGAGAGCCATTATTAATGGAAAACAATAGATTAATAGTTTTAAAACACTTGTTCAATAAGTAATTTTTATGGCTCTGGATAGAGCCCATTAAACATTTCTGTGTGTTATTATAAAGAAGTTTTAAGCGTAAAATCATAAAGCCAATAATCAGAGAATTAGTCACAGCGGCCAGCCACAGGCCATTAGTTTTAGGCGCTGTCAGAGCCACCTGTAGCTTTTGAGGGAGAGTTTTCATTTCGTGCGGCAGCGCCAGGTGGGGATGGAGAAATGATGGTGCCTGCTGCCTTCCATAAACTTGAGGGGACAGCAAGCAGGTGTGAGCAGCAGGGTGCCAGGCAAATATTTACAAAGTGCAAACGTGAATGCAAAACTAAAACGATCCAGGTCAATTTGCACATCCAGCTCAGACACTTTATTTCCCCAGCGAGCTACCTTTCACAGCCTTCCTCCGCCAGAGGCACGGCCTTGATCTCTTGCTAAAGATAGCGGTGGAAGCTGCGTGCTTTTGAAAGGAAAGCATGTCACCAGAGAATCCCACGTAGAAAGGCTGCCAGAGCTGTTTTCTGGAATAGCGTATTCATCTCCCGTCAAATGCACAATCGAGTCAAGCGTTTGAAAGTGAAACTGTGAGATTTAAAAATGCTTTAAAAATAATCATGACAAAAGCAATACAAGATAATTACAGAAACTAGAGGCAATCCAAAGGAGATAATCAAAACTGCTTATAATCCCTCTACCCAGAGATAGCCCTCTTTATTTTTCACTCATTCAACAACTACTTATCTATTTATTTATTTTTTGAGACGGAGTCTCACTTTGTTGCCCAGGCTGGAGTGCAGTGATGCAATCTCAGCTCACTGCAACCTCTGTCCCCCGGGTTCAAGCAATTCTTCTGCTTCAGCCTCTGGAGTAGCTGGGACTACAGGTGGCCCCCACCGTGCCAAACGAATTTTTGTATTTTTATTTCTATTTATTTATTTTTTTGAGACAGAGTCTCACTTTGTTGCCCAGGCTGGAGTGCAGTGGTGTGACCTTGGCTCACTGCAACCTCTGCCACCTAGGTTCAAGTGATTCTCCTGCCTCAGCCTCCCGAGTAGCTGAGACTACAGGTGCCTGCCACCACTCCCAGCTAATTTTTTTGTATTTTTAGTAGAGACAGGGTTTCACCATGTTGGCCAGACTGGTCTTGAACTCCTGGCCTCAAGTGATCCACTCACCTTGGCCTCCCAAAGTGCAGCGATTACAGGTGTGAGCCACCGTGCCCGGCCTCATTCAACAACTATTTATTGAGAACCTTCTGTGTGCCAGAAATAACTTGAGGCACTAAAGATGCAGCAATGAACAAAACAGACAAATACCCATAGCCACATGGAGCTGACTTTTTTTTTTTTTTGAGATGGAGTCTCGCTCTGTTGCCCAGGTTGGAGTGCAGTGCCACGATCTCGGCTCACTGCAAGCTCCACCTCCCGGGTTCATGCCATTCTCCTGCCTCAGCCTCCCGAGTAGCTGGGACTACAGGTGCCCGCCACCACACCCGGCTAATTTTTTGTATTTTTAGTAGAGACAGGGTTTCACTGTGTTAGCCAGGATGGTCTCGATCTCTTGACCTCATGATCCGCCCGCCTTGGCCTCCCAAAGTGCTGGGATTACAGGCGTGAGCCAACCGGAGCTGACATTTGACGAGACGGCAATAAACAATCAACATAACAAATAAGCCAGTAAGATAGTCAGAAGACAAGGAGTGTGCAGAAAAGGGTGAAGGAGGCAGGATGGGGGAGTGTTAACTGGGTAGTTACGGTGGGCTTCATGGAGAAGGTGACATTTGCACAAGGACTGAAAGGAGGTAGGGGAGTCAGCCATGCGCATATCTGGCAGAAGAGAGTTCCAGGCAGAGGGCACAGCCAGTGCAAAGGCCCTGAGGCAGGAGTGGGCCTGGGATGATTGAGAAATAGCAGTGGGTCTGGTGTGGTTGGAGCAGAGGGAGGGAGGGGAAGAGAAGTGGGAAAAAGGGTCGGAGAGCTGAGGGCAAGTCACGTGAGGCTTTCAAGGGTTTTGTTTTTTTACTCAATGGAGTTTTTTATTTTTTGTTTTTTTTTTCTGGGACAGTGTCTCACTCCATCACCTAGGCTGGAGTGCAGTGGCATAATCTTGGCTCACTGCAGCCTCCGCCTTCCAGGTTCAAGTCATTCTCGTGCCTCAACCTCCCAAGTAGCTGGAATTACAGGCGTGTGCCACCACACCTGGCTAATTTTTGTAATTTTAGTAGACACAAGGTTTCGCCATGTTGGCCAGGCTGGTCTCGAACTCCTGACCTAGTGATCCGCCCAGTTCGGCCTCCCAAAGTGCTGGGATTACAGGTGTGAGCCACCACACCTGGCTGGCAGTGAGGAGGTCTGAGCAGAGGAGAGACACAATCTGCCTACATTTTGAACAGGATCCTGCGGGCTACTGCATGGAATATTCACAACAGGGGCAAAGGAGGAAGCTGGGGGACATGGGAGGAGGCAGCAGCAGTGACACAAGCTGAGGATTCGTGTGGGGAGATGGGGTCGGATTCTGGATACACCTTGATTGAAGAACCATCGGGCTTTCCTGTTGGTATATGCCTTTTCAGACTTTTAAAAATTACTGCTATTTTTATCCCCTCCAGGTAAGAAGCTTCCAGGCAGAGCAGTTTCTACCTGCGAGTCTGATATTTCTGACCCTGCCAGAGAAGCCACCTCCACAGGCTCAACCCACGTTTCTGTCCCTTTCTCATTCTAGGCACCTGGAAGGCCCCTAACCACCTGGATTCTTCTCTTGCTAAATGTGGCTACTTCCTGCATCCGGCTTCAGATGGTGACTTCTTTTTTCGAGTTCAATACTCGGCCTGCTTTGTGCAGAAAGAGGTGGGTTTGGGAAATTTTTTTTTTTTTAAGGGAGATTTAAGGAGCTAAGCCTGAGCTCAGATGTCAAGTAAGGAGACACTGCACCATTATTCCTCTGTAGAAACTGAGCTGAGGGAGACCAGAAATCTCTGCCTTCATGGAGTTTATGGGCATAGATATTAAAAGGCCGCCCAACTCAGATGCTGCCTCGTCCAGGCAGTCCTCCTGAGAATCCCCCCTTCTCTGTGCAGTGGACCTGCTTCTGTCATTGCCAACACTGACTCACAATGTGCCCACTGACACACCATCTCCTACTGGACCTGGAGTCTCTGGGGTGAGGCAGTCACACCCACAGGCTTGCCTCAGGGCCTGGCACACAGTAGGTACTCAGTAAGTGCTTAACGAAGTGAATAAATGGTGCTGAGGCGTTGCAAAGGATGACTGACAGCCCTCACTTGCACAGGCCGGTTATGGGCTCACGAGACCACGTGATTCTAAAATTTACAGAAGTAAGATATTTTTGTATTTTTTTTCCTTTCTGTGTTTTGAGACGGAGCCTCGCTGTCTTGCCCAGGCTGGAGTGCAGTGAGGCCATCTCGGCTCACTGCAATTTCCACCTCCCAGGTTCAAGTGATTCCCGTGCCTCAGCCTCCCAAGTAGCTGGGACTACTTGGTAAAGACGGGGTTTCACCCTGTTGGCCAGGCTGGTCTTGAGCTTCTGACCTCAAGTGATCCACCCACCTCGGCCCCCAGAGTAGCTGGGACTACAGGCATGCACCGCTATGCCCAGATAATTTTTGTACTTTTTGTAGAAGATGGGGTTTCACCATGTTGCCCAGGCTGGTCTGGAATTCCCAGGCTCAAGCCGTCCTCCCACCTCGGTGTCCCAATGTGTTGAGATGGTGGGAATGAGCCTCAGTGCCAGCATTCTTGTTACTTAAATTTCACGCCAGGGGTCCTGCAAGGGGACAACCAGCCCCACAGATTGGCTCACAGTTTTTTTTTTCTTGTCTTCTCCTCACCTCCACTTCCCCTTTCCATTTCTTTGTGCTCCCTTCCTTGACCCAGCCCAGAGTTTTTCCCGAGTGGGTCGGTGGTCTGGAGTGGGGGAAGGAATTTTGGGAACTACCCTGCTCCTCCTCTTTCTCTTCCTCTCTGTGGTCACCCTTCTCTGACAGCCCCGTCAATACCCGCCCTTCTCAGGCCCCACCGCAAAGTTTAGACTTGGGTTCTTCTTGTGTGGCTGAATGAGGGCAGTCTGGGAGGGGTGGAGGGACCCATTGGTTTGACATCTTTGAAGTCTGCCTTGTACTGGAATGAGCTAGACCAGCTCTCGCGTCTAGTCTCAGCAATGGCCACATGCCTTTGGCTTAGTCATTTACCTTCTCTAAGCCTCAACTGCCTCATCTGTAAAATGAGAATTTTTTGTCTCGTAAGCCCAGCTTGGCCGGGCTTGGTGGCTCACGCCTGTAATCCCAGCACTTTGGGAGGCCAAGATGAGCGGATCACTTGAGGCCAGGGGTTCCAGACCAGCCTGGCCAACATGGTGAAACACTGTCTCTACTAAAATTAGAAAAATTAGATGGGCATGATGGTGTATGCCTGTCATTCCAGCTACTTGGGAGGCTGAGGCATGAGAATCACTTGAACCTGGGAGGTGGAGGTTGCAGTGAGTGGAGATCACACCACTCCACTCCAGCCTAGGTGATTGAGTGAGACTCTGTCTCAAAAACAAAAAACAGCCCAACCTTATGAGACATTGGTGGGCATCAAAGGAGATAAAGTGTGTTTGTCAACTGTCAAGGGACATTGGGATGCAAGTTCTTATTCTGTCTGACTAGGTTTGACCTTTCCAAAACCCACAAATGTTCCCTGGCCTGGAGGGCTTCCTTGGTAGGGGCTGAGCTTCCAGAGCCAGACCCAGGCTCCGAGTTGCTGTCGACCCTGGTTTAATTTCCCATCCCTCTTCCACAAGCCCACCTTCTAGCAGGTTCATGGTATCCTATTTGCTGTGAACAGGGACTGACCTATAATTGCAGCCTACTAACTGTATTTTCCTCTCTCATTTGCACACATGAATTTTGCCCTGCTTCCAGAAGCAAATTACAGGCTGGAAATCAGAATATTTCAGAAAGGGGTGACAAGGTTGGAGCAGAATGATCGATACATAATGAAGTGTCCAATGCTAAGGTCAAGACTGGGCCAGGAAAGCGTCCACTGTGGGCCCATGTTCATCCAGGTAATGGGTTCAGAGGGTCTGGGAGGTGGCAGAGGGGCCTCCCAGGCTGGGCGTCTCTCTAAAGGCCAAGGCAGGTGGTCCTGGCCCCTGCACTGCAGAATGTGGCCCAGAGAGACTGGTGGTAGCTACAGATGCAGTATGGCATCGTTCTTCTAGACATCCCTGGGTACTGGCTGGGTGCTAAGTCTCCTGGGTTTGGTTCTGAGCAAGGAGGGGTGAGATGGGAGGGGAGGGGGAGATTAAAGCTGTCTGACCTCGGGTTCTGGATTTCCCATCTTGGCTGGCTCAGGGGGTCACTTGGGTTTCACCAAAGCTGCAAAATTGCATCTTTGTATCCTTTCTCTCTGGATTGAAAAAATTGGCTAGTTTGAATGTTTTTTTTTTTGGACCTGGGTAATGTCAAAAAGTTATAGACCCCAGGTACGATCAGGTGCAATGTCTACATTTTAAGCATCAGGGAAGAAAGGTTGAGCCCCAGATCCAATTGTGAGCTCTTTCATGGCTGTGTGCGCTCCTTGAACTCAAGTTTCTCTCTAGCTCTCATCAGCGGGGCACCTCTGTAAGCTAAACAAGATTTGGATGGGAGTGGGGAGGGCTAGAAACCCAAACATCTATAGGGACCAAACCCGCCACAGAAATGAGCATGCTGGACTGAAGAGGAGGCAGTAAAGACTTTTACTCATTCCTTCATTTAATCAGCTGTGTTTTTTGTTGTTGTTGTTGTTGTTGTTGTTGTTTGTTTTTTGTTTTGAGATGGAGTCTCGCTCTGTTGCCCAGGCTGGAGCGCAATGGTGTGATCTTGGCTCTCTGCAACTTCTGCCTCCCAGGTTCAAGCGATTCTCCTGCCTCAGCCTCCCAAGTAGCTGGAATTACAGGTGTGTGCCACCATGCCTGGCAAATTTTGTATTTTTAGTAGAGACGGAGTTTCACCATGTTGGCCAGGCTGGTCTCGAACTCCTGACCTCAAATGATCCACACGCCCCAGCCTCCCAAAGTGCTGGGATTACAGGTGTGAGCCACTGCGCCCAGCCTGTTTTTTTAAAGAGACAGGATCTTGCTCTGTCACGCAGGCTCACTGCAGCCTTGACCTCCTGAGCTTAAGGGATCCTCCCACTTCAGCCTCCCGAGTAGCTGGGACTATAGGCGTATAACACCATGCCCAGCTAATGTTTAAATTTTTTTGTAGAGATGGAGACTCACTGTGTTGCCCAGGCTGGTCTCAAACTCCTGGCTTCAAGCGATCCTCTCACCTTGGCCTCTCAAAGCCCTGGGATTATAGGCGTGGTTCACGACGCCTGGCCCAGCAAACACTTATATATGGCTCATTCTGTGCTGGGCACCATTCTACTCACTTTGCAAATATTAACTCATCTCACCTTCACAGTGATTCTGTGTAGTTGGTTCTATATTGATCCCCATTCTGCAGGTGAGAGAACTAAGCAGAGAGAGATTAGGAGACTTGCCAGCTGGTAGCAACAGAGCTGGGCTTTGAGCCAGGCCACATGGTAGGGGCTGGGGCATGCTGGAACAGGCACAACCTGCGGTCCTGGCCCCCTACAGAGGGAGCTGAGGCTGCACTCCACTCCAGCCCCATTTTGCCAGATTTTCCAACATTTCAAGATAAACTAGAAGTCTATAATTGTATGTGAAATCCTCTAATTTAAAAAAGTTCAGTTTTTTTTTTTTTTTTTTTTTTTTGAGACGGAGTCTCTCGCTGTTGCCCAAACTGGAGTGCAGTGGCCGGATCTCAGCTCACTGCAAGCTCTGCCTTTCAGGTTCATGCCATTCTCCTGCCTCAGCCTCCCGAGTAGCTGGGACTACAGGCGCCCGCCACCTCGCCCGGCTAGTGTTTTGGATTTTTGTTTTCAGTAGAGATGGGGTTTCACCAGGTTAGCCAGGATGGTCTCAATCTCCTGACCTTGTGATCCGCCTGTCTCGGCCTCCCAAAGTGCTAGGATTACAGGCTTGCGCCACCGCGCCTGGCCTTTTTTTTTTGAGACGGGCTCTCCTTCTGTCACCCAGGCTGGAGTGCAGTGGCATGATCTTGGCTCGCTGCAACTTTCGCCTCCAGGGTTCAAGGGATTCTCCTGCCTCAGCCTCACGAGCAGCTGGAATTACAGGCATGCATCACCATACTCGGCTAATTTTTTCTTTTCTTTGAGATGGAGTCTCGCTCTGTCGCCCAGGCTGGAGTGCAGTGGCGCAATCTCAGCTCACTGCGAGCTCTGCCTCCCGGGTTCACGCTGTTCTCCTGCCTCAGCCTCCCAAGTAGCTGGGACTACAGGCGCCCGCCACCACGCCTGTCTAATTTTTTGTATTTTTGGTAGAGATGGGGTTTCACTGTGTTAGCCAGGACGGTCTCGATTTCCTGACCTTGTGATCCGCCCACCTTGGCCTCCCAAAGTGCTGGGATTACAGGCATGAGCCACCGCACCCAGCCTAATTTTTTATATTTTTGGTAGAGACGGCGTTTCACCATGTTGGCCAGGCTGGTCTAGAACTCCTGACCTCAAGTGATCCACCCACCTCGGCCTCCCAAAGTGCAAGGATTACAGGTGTAAGCCACTGCGCCCGGCCAAGTCACTTTAACTTTGTAGGCACTGCACAGCTCAAATAAAGTGCTAGATTTGGCTTGAGGGATTTGGTTGGGCATCTTCTGCCTGTGAAGAGGAGGAGGAAGGAAGGAGGAAGAGAAAGGAGAGGAAGTCAGAACTGAGAGGAGGAGGTTGGAGTGAAAAGGCTGCTGATGACAAACACCATTTATCCAACAAGCAAGCATTTATTTATTTATTTATTTTGAGACAGAGTCTCGCTCTGTTGCCCAGGCTGGTGTACAGTGGTGTGATCTTGGCTCACTGTAACCTCTGCCTCCTCAGTTCAAGCGATTCTCATGGAATCACAAGCATGCGCCACCACACCCAGTTGATTTTTTTGTATTTTTAGTAGAGATGGGGTTTCACCATGTTGTCCAGGTTGGTCTCGAACTCCTGACCTCAACCGATCCACCTGCCTTGGCCTCCCCAAATGCTAGGATTACAGGCGTGAGCGGCCGCACCTGGCCCCAACAAACATTTATTGAGCATCTATTGTATGCCCAGCCCTGTGCTGGTGCTGAGGGAACAGATATGACCAAGGCGTGACTTGCCCCAGGAAGAGCTTATCGCTTTCTTCTTATCTGATCTGAGCTTCAAAAATGAGTGTGCTGTGGTGGGAAGGGTCCCTGCACCAGCCCAGCTCAGAAGACCTGGGCTCATCTCCGCTCAGCCCGGCTCACTGCCGTGTTGGACTCTAAAGCTGCTTTGCTTCTTCACCTGAAGGAGAAGGGGCTGAGCGGGGGGGTCTTCCTCTGCCCACCTGCCTTTATTAAGGGCTCAGAGTGGCCACACCAAAGCTGGTGTTGGTACACCTAAGAATTGTGGGGCCCCACCCCGGGATCCCCAAGCAGGGCTGCCAGGGCACCTGTTTGACATCCCGGGGCTGATCACTGCTCCCTCTGCACTGGGCCTGTGATTCTGGAAGCCGCCGCCAGGGGGACGGTGTTGCCGGCATCACCCGACACTGGGGCGAATCGCTGAGAAAAGCAGAAACGACTCCCGACCTGGGCGACTCCCGACCGGGGCGCCCGCTTGGTCTCCATCGTCCTGCCCTTGAAGCCCAGATGCCCCAATGCCCCAGTCCCTGGCATCCTTCACTGACCGAGGTGTGGGAGCGGGTCGGGGGAGGGGTGCTCTGCATCCCTGAACAGAGCTGCACAGAGGTGGGCAGAACACGAGGAACAGAGGCGGGTTTCTGCTGCCCCCGCCTCCCCTCCAACCCCTTCCCCCATCTGAGAACCTCATCGAATTGACTGATTCATTCCTGGTGACTTCTGCAGCCGCCACTTCCGTGGCTGCACCTTGAACTTGCATTAAGTTTTAATTAAAGCCGTTTCACTGGCCTTGCCCTTGGCTAAATGCAGCTGTGGGCACAGGGCACATAGATATTTAATACTCTGCCTCTCCCCGCTGATGGCACAGGGTGCCCAAGGGTGTACCCGAGCCGTGCCCTGCTCGCAGTGATCTGCGAGCTTGCTTAAGCGTGCCCACAGGCCCCGAGCGGGAGGCCGCGCAATAACTATTCATTGCCCTGGGTTAAGTGTGCCCAGGGGCACCCGTAAACTCAATGCAGTGATTAGCGATTACTCCCAGTGAAGGCTACCCGAGCTCCTGCAGAATGTCCATGGGCCCTAAATATAGCCTCCTCATGGCGACTTAAAGGACACGGTGCATTTTGGCTGTGCACTTGTCACATTTACCCTTCTTCCTTTTTGTAATTTTTTTTTGGAGACAGAGTCTCATTCTGGCCAGAGTCGCCCAGGCTGGAGTGAATGGGACAATCTCAGCTTACTGCAACTTCTGCCTCCTGGGTTCAAGTGAACCTCGTGCCTCAGCCTTCTGAGTAGCTGGGACTACAGGTGTCCGCCACCACTCCTGGCTAATTTTCTTCCTTCCTTCCTTCCTTCCTTCCTTCCTTCCTTCCTTCCTTCCTTCCTTCCTCCTTCCTTCCTTCCTTCCTTCTTTCTTTCTTTCTTTCTTTCTTTCTTTCTTCTTTCTTTCTTTCTTTCTTTCTTTCTTTCTTTCTTTTTGTATTTTTAGTCAAGATGGGGTTTCACCATGTTGCCCAGGCTGGTCTCGAACTCCTGAGCTCAGGTGATCCACCCACCTCAGCCTCCCAAAGTGCTGGGATTCCAAGCATGAACCACTGTGCTTGGCCTTCCCTTCCTTCATTTAGCAGAATTGCTTCCCTCCTTCTTACAGTCTGGCCTCTGGGGGCCTCCGCCTTCCTCCCGGTTCGGCAGGGGGATGGGCTGGGGCACCGTGGTGCAACTCTGGCTGGTGCTGGGGAATTGCCGCATCCTATTCATTCTCCTGCCAGACCTTGTGGACATCTTCTCCATTTCTTCTGATTTGCTCCCCAAGGGCAGACAGCATCCCCTAAAGGCAAGGCCATCACAGGGCTCACCCGAGGGGCTCCCTGTGGGCCGCCTGAGCCTGCTGCCCACATGGGCTCTCTGGGGCCAAGGAACAGCTGACCTAGGCAACTGGGGAGGCTGCATGGTGGTGGGGGGCCTCTTCCTGGCCCCACCCACTCCTTTCTGCTTCTGGAAGCTCCTGTCTGTCCCTGGGGAGAAGAGGTGGGTAGCCTTGAGTTGGGGAGCTGTCAAGATGAATCAGTCTGCTCTGGCCCCAGTCTCCCCATTCTGTATTGGGTAGGAGAGGGGGTCTGATGATCTCTGAGGGACCCTCTGCTGGTCTGTGACTCTGTCCAGTGCCACAACCTCCCTGGCCAAGTCTGACGCAAAGGCAAAGGGGCAGTCGGAGAAAGTAGAGAGACTTGAGAGAGCACCTGGGTGGGGTGGCACTGGCTGCAGAGGGGTTTTGGGGAAGGTCCCTTGCCCACGCCATCACCTTGGGCTCTGGTCTGTGAAACGGGAGAATGGTGCCACCCTACGCAATGGCCGTGAGACTCAGGCGTGGTATGAGAAACCACTGTCTCGGTTTGCCTGTCTCAGTTTTAGCACTGAAAGCCCCACATCAGGGGAACCTCCCCAGTCCTGGGGAACCAGGATGGTTGGACCCTCTAAGAATGGTGCCATTGGGGGGCACAGGTAGAAGCCCTCACTCTCTACTTCTGCTAGTTGGATCCAAAGTGGAAAGAAAAAGGGCGAGGAAGAAATTGGGATCTAGGGGAAAAAACAAGACAAGAGGCCTAGGAAACAGCCCCCATGGAAGCGGGCTCTGAGCAGCGTTGGCCCCATGCACACCCGCTCTTGGCCTCACCAGCTGCGCCCAGGACCCCAGCTGCCCCCTTGGCCAGGCCCAGGGTGGCAGCTGAGGCAGCGACATTTCCCTGCGTCTGTTGACACTCGAGTCCCAGAACATAAATGATTTTCTTGTCTTAATGAGCAAACAAGCCGGCGGCACAGCTCTCTCACCCGCCTCCTGCTGGGGTAATTGCCGGCGCTGATGGGCACAGGCAGGGATGTTTGCTCACCTTTGCTCACTGCTTGCAGGAGACATTGCTTCCTCTTTGTCTCTGCAGGTCTCCCGGCCCCTGCCCCTGCGGAGCGACAATAGACAGGTAAGTGGGCCCGGTTGGAGTAGCAGGAACAACTCTCTGGAAGTTTCTGCCAGGCCTGGTGGGTGCTCAGAATGCTCGGACGCAGCTTTTGAGTTTGCTTGTCCTCCGGAGAGTGTAGTGGATGGTACGGACTCTTCAGGGACCAGGTCTTGCCAGCCGAAGTTTGAAGCTCCCGCTGGTGCCCTCCAGGCAGAGGCCTGAGGCCATCTGAGAAGAACCTGGAAGAGGGGACCCCAGCTTTGGGTGGGAGGCTGGGTTGGAAGACTCTAAGGTCCTTCCCGTGCTAAGATTCTCTCTGCCAAGTCTCCAGTGACAGGGGCTTGTTCCTTTGTAAGGAGCTTGTTCCACGTTGCACAAGTGCTTCCCAAATTTTCCTTCTGCCGGTCCCTGCAGTGTTTCCCGAAGCCTCCCGGAAGGAGCCAGTCCCTCTTCTCCATTTCACATCCCTTTGAGTATTTGGGGTCAGTGAGCTTGACCTCCCCAAGTCTTCCTGACGTCCTCCTGCCAGTCTTCCTGAGATGGGAGCTAGGGACCCTTCCCTACCCCTCTCCCCGCATCTGGCCCTCACCTTTATTCAAGGCCTTCATTCCCATGTCCCACTAAAGGGTGGCAAACAGAGCCAAGGACAGGACTCCAGTTGTGCCCAGCCAGGGTGGCACAGGGGCCGACTGGTTGGCATTGCTGTTAGGGGTAACTGTGTGTTCGTTCTTTCAGCTGCGTTGTACACCTACTGTGTGCCAAGCACCCCTGCAAGGGACCTCCTCCCCTAAAGTATGAGCGTGCTAGCATCTGGTTGACACTCCTCCCCGAGTGGCCTGCCGTCCTGCCTCCTGGCCTAGCTCATCCTCCCCATGACCCTGTTACCTTCCTAGGTAACCCCTCAAGTGTCCCTTCTCCATGACTCCTAGTGACCATGCCTCCCTGGCCACATGGTTTGTGAACGTGTCCTGTTTCTCCAGACTCCATGGCTGCTGTCCCTTCGAGGGGAGCTGGTGGCTTCTCTTGAAGACGCCAGCCTGATGGGACTGTATGTGGACATCAATGCCACCACTGTCACCGTCCAAAGCCCGAGACAAGGACTTCTTCAGAAGTGGGAGGTCAGTGGTGGGCAGCAGGCCCTGCCAGGCGGTGGGGGGCCTCTGGGGCATAGCACCCAGAAGAACAGGTTGCCACCCCTCCAGTGACAAGTCAAATGTCCACCTGTGAGACTGGACAGATTTAGGCAGGCGCCTTCGAAAATTGGTCCCCATTAGCGTGAAGTGCTCCGCTCTGCAGATGAGGGGCTCCTGCAATCATGCATTCAGCTCGTCCTGATCATGGTGGCAGGAGCGTAATTACCATCTCTTTAAATAGCCCAAAGTTGCCGTGTAAGAGAAGACGGCTCACATGACATTTGCTCTGAGCTCGCTTCCTGCTAAAAATATCTCAGCTAAATAATAGTTCCTGGTTGCATCGGCGCAATAGTCCCTGACCTAGGCTTTGTAACACTTGGGGCTCTAGTTCAGAGACTAGTTCGAAGGTGGGAGAGGGGGCCCCTGTAGTGGGAGTTTGCGTCTGGAAGGAGCAGTTTTGGAGACCTCAGTGGGGACCTTCCTCCCTCCCCAGGTGCTGAACACCTCTGCTGAGCTCCTGCCACTATGGCTGGTGAGCGGTCACCATGCCTATTCTTTAGAAGCTGCTTGCCCACCGGGTAAGACCCAGCAGTGCCCCTAATGTCCACCTTTCCGACTTCATCACATTCTTGTCTCTGTTTTTTCCCTCCTCTGGGCACCTTAATCCCCTCTGTCTCATCCCACTTCTCCTCTCCTCAGTCTCAACCTTGGCTGTGCATTTCTGAAATGCTTGGGACAAAAAGAAGTTTGCTTTTGCTGGAAGATGTGTGGAGTAGAGGTGGGATGTGGGGTGAATGAAAAGTAAAATCATCTACTACAGACCTGCAAACTTGGGGTCTGCAGACTCTTGGGAGCACCCAAGCTGGCCCCAGGGCCTCTGAGAACAGAGACGGGAGAGAGCGTGTAGCCTGGTCAGACCCTCCAGGGTTCCGTGATCTGAGGGCAGTGGGGACTCCTGATCTAGGCCATCTATGTGATAACTGTTTTGTTCAGCCTGGAGTGACACCACTGCCCTGGGTCTTATGTCATATAAAGAGGTCTGGAATCTGGAAGACCACTTCCTACCTCTGGGGAATTTAACTTCAAAGAACTTGGTGTGCAACATTAGGTGGATCAAAGGCTTCATCCTGTGTGGGTAGATTAGAGGTGGTTTAGACTTTCCATTTGTATAGAATTTTATCATGGACTGAGTTTCGGGATCAGGGCTCTGGGGATTTTCAGGCATTGGCGGTGACCGTGATGAGCCCCGAGACATCTCTTTCCCTGTTCACAATGTTTCAAATCCCTTTATGTAAAGGCAGACGCTTCCATTAGCAGCTGCAGAACTGGCTTAAAATGTACCCCCGAGAGCCTGACACAGTGAAATTCTTGCTAAAGTGTAAACAACTGATAGGAGCTGTATTTCTTTCTCTTTTTTGAGATGGAGTTTCGCTCTTGTTGCCCAGGCGGGAGTGCAGTGGCGCGATCTCGGCTCATTGCAACCTCTACCTCCAGGGTTCAAGCGATTCTCCTGCCTCAGCCTCCCAAGTAGCTGCGATTACAGGCTTCTACCAGCACGCCCAGCTAATTTTTTGTGTTTTTAGTAGAGATGGGGTTTCACCACGTAGGCCAGGCTCTTCTTGAAATCCTGACCTCAGGTAATCCACCCACCTTGGCCTCCCAAAGTGCTGAGATTACAGGTGTGAACCACCGTGCCCGGCCTAGGAGCTGTATTACTTAAGAGCTGCTTTGGAAATGGAAGGGGCACTGGACTAGGTCACCGAAGCTGAAGACGGTCTCAGTAGAGCCATTTCTGTAGCTTCCCTGATGGCATCTGCTTCCATCAGGATGCAGACGGGCCTTTCCAGAGTGGCAAGGTCTGTCAGGTATTTGGGGATGGTCTTTTTTTATTCTCTTCTTCATCTGTGCAGCTAAGTTTCAGCCCAGGCAGTGATACCGGGACACCAAGTAACTTGCTGTCACTGACTGGGGAAGTGTGCTGTGCTGGCCACAGGTGTGGCCCCGGGCGAAGGCCCACCACCACTTCATTTGTCCACGAGCCTGCAAAGTGTGTCTTTTTCTGTGTCCTGTGTCCTTCCCATTCCAGTGTCATTCCAGCCAGAGTCGGAGGTCTTAGTTCACATCCCCAAGCAGAGACTGGGTCTAGTCAAAAGAGGTTCCTACATTGAGGAAACCCTGAGCCTCAGATTCCTCCGAGTCCAACAGTCCAACATCTTTATGGTGACTGAGAACAAGGACTTTGTTGTGGTCAGCATCCCGGCGGCCGGGGTGCTCCAGGTCCAGGTGAATATCCGGTGGCATCTCTGTCTTGCCCCTTCTCTTCCTGAGGCCCTTCTCCTTTGTTCACCAATGCCATGTGCGGTCAGAAACGTGAAGGGTAGGCTGGTCACAGTGGCTCATGCCTGTAATCCCAGCACTTTAGGAAGCCGAGGCGGGAGGGTCACTTGAGTCCAGGAGTTCAAAACTGGCCTGGGAAACATAGTGATACCCCATTGCTACAAAAAAATTAAAAAATGAGGTGGGAGCATTGCTTGAGCTTAGTGGGTTGAGGCTGCAATGAGCTGTGATTGTGCCACTGCACTCCTGCCTAGGCAATGGGAGTGAGACCCTGTCTCAAAAAATAAAAGTAAAAAAGAAAGAAAGAAACATGGAGGGTAGATCTGTGGCACTGGCTGAAAGTGGACTTCACCATGTATGCCCCTCAGGCCCATACTCTTACCAAGGTAGCCCCATCAGGGGACAGCCACAGGGCATGGGATGCCCCCTGCCACGTGCAACTAATTTCTTTCTTTCTTTCCCTCTCTCTGTCTCTCTCACTTGATGGAGTCTCGCTCTGTCACCCAGGCTGGAGTGCAGCGGCATGATCTCGGCTCACTGTAACCTCCTCCTCCTGGATTCAAGCGATTCTTCTGCTTCAGCCTCCCGAGTAACTGGGGCTACAGGCACCTGCCACCACGCCCAGCTAATTTTTTGTATTTTTAGTAGAGACGGGGTTTCACTGTGTTAGCCAGATGGTCTCGATCTCCTGACCTCGTGATCTGCCTGCCTCAGCCTCCCAAAGTGCTGGGATTACAGGCATGAGCCACTGTGCCCAGCCAATGTAAAACTAATTTCTTGTGGCCTCACAGCGATGCCAAGAAGTCGGAGGAACCCCGGGAACACAAGCTTTCTATAGGGTAGACCTGAGCCTGCAATTTGCTGAGATGGCTGCCCCAGTCCTCTGGACGGTGGAGAGCTTCTTCCAGTGTGTGGGTGAGTGAGGCACCATGAGGGTGTGACTGCTGCTAACAGGTATACACTGCACAAACCCTCTTTCCTTGGCCCTGGGGTTCTTTCTTCTGTGACAATGTTTCACTCCCTGGACCGCACAGGTCCCACACCTACAAGGTAAGTGAGGTGTCAGACATACTGGCTGGAACTGGCAGGAGAACAACAGTGTCATGAGAACTGAGTGGTGATGTGGTTCCTGGCCCTGAAGTCTGCCAGGGAGGGGACAGGAGAGGCAGATGGGGGTGCATCCCTTTCCTAACGAACTGCACAACCTCAATGAGTTACCTAACCATGTTGAGCCTCAGTTTTCCCATCTGGAAAATAGGCATACCAGTACCTATTTTGAGGATTGAAACAGCAAGAGGAGCTATTTCCATTTATCCACTCTCTCTGCGTGGGCTCCCGTTCCTCAGGTCACTTGGTAGACAGATCAGTGTCCTTGGCAAAGAGCACGACACAATGCGACTTGTTTCTCAGCTCAAGAGGAACCTTATTTTAAACTTGGTGTATGTCTTCATGCCAGGATGCTGGGATGGGGTTTTCGGAGAAAGCTCTGCTAATGGACAACCTGGTATTCACACACGCAAAACCACCAGGAGCAAAACCCATTGAAATACAGCACAAGGAAATGCACATAATTCACAAACGATGTCGATCACTTTCATCTTTTACTTCCTAACTGTCCTCAATCAAAGACAGACGCGAAGGAGATTTAACTCAGATGTTAATAGTGCAAGTTTGCCCGTCACGAGGATATGATGTTTCAGTGCTGCACAAAAATGTCATTATGTTCAGAACTCTATTTAAAGATTAAAAGGGGGACTGCCTACCACAGCTAGCCCCAAATTCAGAATTAGAAACAAAGAAAAAGGCGGGATGGGGGGTGAGTTCTGACAGTCTGCTAAAAATGGAAATGTTTCTTGAAAATTTTTACACATTTTGGCTGTTTTTATTTTAACAGTTTGCTGCAGTGATGACATTAATCTTGGAAAGGGAGGGCTAGAACTTTATCCAACAGATATTCACTAAGCAGTCACGGTGTATGCGGCCCCATGCAAGGCTTAGGTGGGAACAGAGGCTGCTGGATTCGGTTCTCGCTCTCAAGCAGCGTTCAGTCTGGAAGGGGAGATAAGAAATGCCCAGAGAAAGGCCGGACGCAGTGGCTCACGCCTGTAATCCCAGCACTTTGGGAGGCAAAGGTGGGAGGATCACTTGAGGCCAGGAGTTTGAGACCAGCCTGGCCAACATGGCAAAACTCTGTCTCTCCTAAAAATACAAAAATTAGCTGGACATGGTGGTGCACATCTGTAATCTCAGCTACTTGGGAGGCTGAGGCAGGAGAATCACTTGCACCTGGAAGGTGGAGGTTGCAGTGAGCTGAGATTGTGCCACTGCACTCCAGCCTGGGCAACAGAGCAAGACTCGTCTCAAAACAGAAACAAAAACAAAACAAAAAAAACAACAAAAAAGAAATTCCCAGAGAATTATGAGGGCAGGTGGACTCAGGAGAGATGTCAGAGAGTAAATGATCTTTATCCTGGGTTTTGATGAGAGGGCAGGTCCTTGATAGGAAGATACGGAATACAGCATAAAAATAGATCAGCAACAGCAATAGAAACATTTTAGGAAGAGTTTTTTTGGCCTCTCTGGAAAGATTTACATGGGGAAGAATGTTCTCTTCCTCATTTTGTTAATTTAACATCAGCAACCAGAATGAATCTCTCCCCTCCCCGGTTCCCAGCACACCTCCCCTGCACCTCCCCTGCAGCTTCCCTGCAGCTTCGAGATCTTTCTATTCTTATTATAGTTATTGGTGCACGCTCCTGTCTCTCCCTCTAGTATGAATTCCTGAGATCAGGGGCTGTGCCCTGTTCGGCTTCTTATTCTTGACGGGCCTTATCTTGCCACCTTGCCCTCGGTAAGCACTTCATAAATGCTTGTTGGCTTGAATTTTCACCAGGAATTAAAAAAAATATTTTACACAGATAACATTTTTCTTTTGTAAATATATGGACTAATGTGTTGGACTATTAATATATGCTGGAATTGCCTAAACTCCCCGTGGGTAGAGATTTTTAAAAAATCTTCCTCCTCCCTGACCCCAAAAGTAATTAGAACCTATAGGACAAATCCTGATTATTTAAGTGGTCTGGAGAAATCTAGGAGATGGTTTAGATATGGTTTAGATATAGCTGTTTTCATATGTGTGTGTATGTGTGTGTGCGCATATATATATATATTTTTTTTTATAAGAGACAGGGTGTTGTTCTATTGCCTACGCTGGAGTACAATAGTGCAATCAAAGCTCATCATAACATTGAGCTCCTGGGTTTAAGGGATCCTCCTTTTTCAGCCTCCCGAGTAGCTGGGATTATAGGTACAAGATACCATACCAAGCTAGTTTTTAAATTTTTTTTTTTTTTTTTTCCGAGACAGAGTCTCTTGTTGCCCAGGCTGGAGTGCAATGACATAATCTTGGCTCACTGCAACCTCCGCCTCCCAGGTTCAAGCGATTCTCCTGCTTCAGCTTCCCGAGTAGCTGGGATTACAAGTGCCTGCCACCACGCCTGGCTAATCTTTGTATTTTTAGTAGAGACGAGATTTCACCATGTTGGTCAGGCTGGTCTTGAACTCCTGACCTCAGGTGATTCGGCCGCCTTCGCCTGCCAAACTGCTGGGGTTACAGGCGTGGGCCACTGTGCCTGGCCTTAAATATTTTTATAGAGATGGGATCATGCGTGTTGCCCAGGCAGTTCTTAAACTCCTGGACTCAAGTGATCCTCCTGCCTTGGCCTCCCAAAGTGCTGGGATTACAGGTGTGAACCACTGTGCCTGGCCTATTTTTACATTTTAAAGTTGGGTTCACGGATGGAAATGCCTCTAGGGGTGGGGAAGGGAATGTCAGCGGTGGGAGAGTGGGGAGGATAAGAACACCCAGGGCCTGGGCGTGGGAGGATAAGGCAGCAAAACTCAGTGTGGGAGGTGGCAGGGAGTGGTGGAGACTCCTGGGAACCTGCAGCCACCAGGTCCCTCTAAGTAGAGCAGCCTTGCTTGGCTGGAGCTGATCCTACCTTGCAGGGAGGCAGGTCCATGTAACCAAATCTGGTTTTCCACGAGAACCTGGTTATATAAGAACTCCTGCTTTTAAAATGTTGTTGGTTAATTTAAAAAACAGTTCAAACACCCTGCAGGCCGAGTCAAACATGTCCAAGGGCTGTATGTGACCCCCGGGCCAGAATTTGCGAGCGCGAACCCAGCAGTTCTCAACTGCGGGCGATTTTTGCCTCTCAGGAGACACTTAGCAACATCTGGAGACATTTTTGGTTGTCGTGACTCGGGGGATCCTACCGGCATCTGGTGGGTGGAGGCCGGGGGTCCTGCTGAACACCCTGCACTGTACCTCCTCTCCCGCATTTGACAAAGCGTGATCGGCCTGGAATGCCTACACTGCCTGGGCTGAGTCTAACCTGAAAGGTGGTCGGGCAGGGAGCACTCTCCGGTTCTCTGTGGTTTCTGAGGCTGGGCCAATGTATTTGACCTCAAAATAGGAAATGGCTCAAAGATGAAACCAGCTGGTGGCACTGAAGCTGAGATAGGGAGTCAGGACCAGGTGCCCCTTGCAGAAATCTGAATTTCTGTGATTTAATTTTAAAAAAATGGGCCGGGCATGGTGGCTTACTCCTGTAATCCTAGCACTTTAACAGGCCAAGGTGGGCGAATCATTTGAGGTCAGGAGTTTGAGACTAGCCTGGCTAACATGGTGAAACCCCAACTCTACTAAAAATACAAAAAAATTAGTTGGACGTGGTGGTGCACACCTGTAATCCCAGCTACTCGAGAGGCTGAAGCAAGAGAATCACTTGAACCCAGGAGGTGGAGGTTGCAGTGAGCTGAGACTGCACCACTGCACTCCAGCCTGGGCCACAGAGTGAGACTCCATCTCAAAAAAAAAAAAAAAGGTATCTTGATGTCCACATAGTCTCAAAAAGGACTCCAGGTGGGAGGACTGTGAAATTCGGCAAATGGACATTTCCCAGCCCAGGGCGTGCATCTGACCTCCCCAAGCTTCCATTCCCCACCTGTGGAAAACGGGTCGCTCACGTTCCCTTCAGCAGGCCGTTGGGAGGATTTTGCTTCCTTAGGAGGAAGGCTGACCTCTGTCTTCCCTCTGGAAGGTTCAGGAACAGAGTCGCCTGCCTCAACTGCTACACGGAGGGCCACTCCCTCCCCGCCATCCCCAGGACTGGAGACCCCTCCAGCAAGAGTGCCATCTGCTGCTTCCTCCCAGGTGTGGGCTGCAGGACCAGCTGCCCAGGAATGGCTTTCTTGGGACCTCCCGCACCAGCCTTCTGATGCGCTGGCCAAGGCAAGTCTATGGCTACATCCCCTGCCCACAGTTTCCTCCAAAAAGTCGGGTCCCCATGAGGTATCGGTAGACCCAGCTGGGCCTGAGGCTCTTCTCTTTCACCACCGTTCTTCCAAAGAGAGCCCCACTGTGATCCCCAACCATGTCACCTCCTCAAATTCAGAATATTTCCCAGAGAAAGCTGGGCCCCCAAGAGCTCCCACCTAAGGGCAGCCCCCTTCGTCTGTCAGCCTGGATCACAGCAACCTCCCAGTGTCCTGAGACACAGCCAAAGGAGGCAGCGGGGGTGTCAGCAGCTATGCACACAAATGGAGGCAGGGAAACTGAGGCACACCATAGGACTGGAGACCCAGAGGCCACAGCTTCCTCCAGCTCTTCTTTTTTTTTGAGATGGAGTCTCGCTCTGTCATCCAGGCTGGAGTGCAGTGACACGATCTTGGCTTACTGCAGCCTTCACCTCTCAGATTCAGGCGATCCTCCTGCCTCAGCTTCCTGAGTAGCTGGGATTACAGGTGCGTGCCACCACGCCTGGCTAATTTTGTATTTTTAGTAGAGATGGGGTTTTACCATATTGGCCAGGCCGGTCTGGAGCTCCTGGCCTCAAGTGATCCACCTGCATTGGCCTCCTATTGTGTTGGGATTATAGACGTGAGCCACCGCACCCGGTTCCTCGAACCCATCTTTGGGCTGAGATTCTCAGGGCAGCCAGAGCCCATGTGTTCTTATTTCTGATGCTTTTTCTGTCTCCACTTCTCTCTTGATGAAGAAGGGACTTGGACCGTTGCTGCAAACAGCCAAACCAGCGAGGAGAGGCCAGACATCTGCCTCCATTTTCCCCAGAGTGATGCAAGCTCAGCGAGGTCTCCAGGCTCCCCCAGGGGAAGTGGGGTTCCCTGGACACCCCACGCCTCCTGTCACGCTCCCCTCGGAGCCTGTAGAGGGTGTCCAGGCTAGTCCCTGGCAGCCACCTCCAGTCTTGCCAGTGCACCCGACTCTGACCCTGCCTGTGTCCTCAGATGCCTCCTCTCCACCGCCAGCCCTGAGGCCTGAACAGTCTGAATCGCTCCTGGTCTCGGGACCATCTGTCACCCTGACTGAAGGTCTAGGAACTGTGAGGCCTGAGCAGGACCCCGCCCAGTCTCCAGGAAGTCCCCTCCTGCTGAGAGGGCTGTCAAGGGGGGATATGGCTGCACCTGAGCCCGTCTTGGGGGAGCCCGGCCAAGCCAGCGAGGAGCTCCAGCCACTGACGAGGCCCTGGCGGGCCCAGCTGGCGGCAGAGGCACTGGTTTCTCACCATTCTCCCCGAGAGTCCCAGGAAACATCCTCTGGAATAGAGGTGGAGAGGCTGAGCCAGACTGGGCCTGGTTTCCCCAGGGAGGGGGCCAGGGGATGCGTGGACCTTTCATCCTCAGGGCCAAGCGAGGACATGGAGGGGCCAGGACTCTCCACCCTGCTGGGGAGGGATGCCACATTCTCCACCCCAAGCGTGAGGCAGCCAAACCCCAGTGCCTGTGCCGGGGCCTCAGGACCCGAACTCACTGGGATGCCCAGGGTGAGGCCGGCAGCGCCCTTGGCAGTTCTTCCTATGGAACCTCTGCCAGCAGAACTCATTCGCCCGGCAGCTCTTCTGACACCCAAAACCTCATCTGTAGGAGGGTCAGACCAGGCCCTATACCTGGAGCGTACCCCTGGCTCTGTGGGCCAGGAGGAATTGGGGGCTGCACATGCATCCAACCCTCTGTCCACGCAAACCCTGAGCCCGTGGGCTCCCACAGGACAGTCGCTACCCAGCCTGGTGGAGCTTGAACACCCCTTCCCGGCTGGCCGGGGGGCCTCACCCCAGCAGGAGCTGACAGGGCCCACCTTGGCCCCCACTGCTGAAAGCCACAGGCCTCCTGAGCTTCAGGACAGTGTGGAGGGGCTTCCTGAGAGGCCCCACGCTGAGTATCCGTGGTGACTCCAGGGTGAGTCCTGGGTGCACCCTGGGGAGGTGGAGTGCAAAGGGTGGGAGGTAGCGATGGGTCAGCCTGGAGGTGGGGGCTGGGGGCCGTCTTTCCAGGGAAGCCCAGTGCTCTTTTCGCCCAGATCATCGCTGTGCTCAGCCACAGCTGGGCATCTAGGCCAGGGAGTCCAGGGGCACTGGGTCACTGAGAGTCACCAGGGCCATCCAAGCCAGCAAGGTACCAGCTGCTGCCATGGAACCCAGAGGGAGTGGTGAAGTGGCAGGCCATCTGCCTGCGTGGACCTCCCCGAGGGAAGAGGCGCTGAGTGCAGGACAGTGTCCCCCCATCTCTCCCTGGCCCTGCCAGCTGCATTTCTGGGCTTGCTCTGCTGTCAGAGGTGGGGAAGCATCAGGGTAAGGCACAGGCTCTGTAGCCAGGCCTGCCAGGAGCTAGGGTTCAAGTCCCAGTTCCTCTGTTCTTTGGCTGTGTGACCTTGGCAAGGCACTCACCTCTCTGAGCCTCAGTTTCCTGATGGGTCAAATGGGGATGGTAATAGTTCCTTCCGACGGGGCCGTTGAGGGTTGGGTGGGAAAGGAACATAGAGCATTCGGCGTGGAGCCGGACGACACCCAATGCGCTCAGAACTCGAGCCGTTCTTGCGGCAATCTTACACCATCACCATCCTCCTCACGGAGCATGACACCCAGCACGCCCAGAATTCGAGAGCCGTTCTTATGATGATCATTTCACCATCTACCTCCCAGCCCAGGCAGAGGGGATGCTTGCAGGCCCAGGAAAGCATGGCGGGCCTGAGCCATGGTTCAGACATCTCTGGGGGTTGCTGGTGATGGTGATACGAACCCTTGGTGTTTACCCCCTCCCCAGGCCTTGGGGTGCCATGACCCCAGGTCTCTAAAGGACTCCAGGGGAGGATAATGGGATGTCACTGCTTTGTTTTCATTACTCATCACTCCTTTCCTCTGGATTCCAGGGCAGCAGCTGGTACCCTGCTGGCTAGGACGGCCCTGGTGACCCTCAGTGACCCAGTTGCCCCCAGGCTCCCTGGCTTCGATGCCCATCTGTGGCTGGGGACAGTGTTCTGGCCGGAAGAGCACTCACTCGGTGCTTCCCTGGGAGGGTGGTCCCCCAGACGCCCACCTCCAGGCCGACCCATCACTGGAAGTGGGATTTGAAATGCAGCCAAGAAGAGGAGACCGTCGGCAACGCCCGCCCGGAACAAGAAATAAATAAATAAGTAATCAGGGTTGTCTTGGCTGATAAACGGTCCCCACCTCGAAGAAGACTTCTCCCCGCTCTGCGCACCCTCCTCCTCCCTCTCCGGGCAGATCCGTCCCAGGCAAAAGCTTAATAGCCCCATTTAAGGCTTTTCCTTTTCACCACGAGATTGAGCTGCTCCTGCCATTACGAGGTTTTCAGCTTCTCTCTGAAATCAAATTACTGACTCCATTTAATTTTTTAAAAGCTCAGATGATTTCCCTTCTCGAATCGGAGCCGTGACTTCAAGGCCAGCCCCCACCAGCCCTACCAGGCGGTTCCCCTGCGGGCAGCCGCTGCCCTGGGACGGCGGCCCCCATGCCTGGGGAAGCCTGACACCTAGAGGGAAAGCCAGTGGGAGGAGGCCTGAGTCTCTGGCCACCACCCTGGACACTGGGCTGGGTGGCCTGAGCCGGAGGAGGCCCACAGGAGCCCATGGCTGGAGGCCGATGATCTCCAAAGGCTGGTGGGGTCAGTGGTTAGAGCCCAGCACTGATGCCATAGGCTCATGCGGGAGGGCCCTAGCCTCCCAGTCGCCTTCTCACAGTGTGTGTCTGGGACTCCACCACTCAACAAAGGTTTATGGAGCGCCTCCTCGGTGGTGCCAGGCACTGTTCCGGCCCCGGGGAGGCTTCGGTGAATTGAATGAAATCCCCGGTGCGGGAAGGAAAGTTCTAGAGTGTGCGTGAGAAGGGGATTGGACAACAATAATAGACACAAAACAATTTCAGACAATGCTTCCTGCTCTGAAGAGGAGCAAACAGGCAACTCGGGTTTCCAGCTGCTTTGGGTGGGAATGTCGGGCGACCCCCCCGAGGAGGTAAGGAGGCAACCGCAGAAAGAGCTGGGAGTGGCGTCCAGGCAGAGGGACAGGAGAGCAAGGGCCCTGAGGCCGGCTGGAAGGACGGAGAGAAGGCCATGGAAGCTGGTGGTGTGAGCAGGAGAGTGCAGGGGGGATGGGCCTCCAGGGTTTGCAGACCCCATCAGGAGCCCAGGTTTTATTTTGGCCTTGATGGGCTGTCCAACAGGGGCCTTTGGTCCAACAGGGGCCTTTGAGCAAAGCAGTAGCCTTGAGTAGATGCTTGAGAAGGCTGGCTGGAGAGTGGGCATCACGGGGCAGAGCAGCAGCCCCACTGAAAGGAAAGGTGACACAAAGGGTCTCCTCTTTGAGGGCTTGTGCCACTCCCACACCTGCATCCAGATGATGCAGGGGAGGTGGCTGCCTGGTGACACTGGAGACAGGATGCATCTTGTTATTATTATTATTATTATTATTATTATTAATTTACTTATTTTCGAGACAGAGTCTCTCCCTGTCGCCCAGGCTGGAGTGCAGTAGCTTGATCTCAGCTCACTGCAACCTCCACCTCCTAGGTTCAATTGATTCTCCTGCCTCCCGCGTAGCTGGGATTACAGGCTCACACCACCACGCCTGGCTAATTTTTGTATTTTCAGTACAGACAGGGCTTCACTATGTTGGCCAGGCTGGTCTCAAACTCCTGACCTTGTGATCCACCCACGTCGCATCTTTTATCTCAACACTGGCCGTGGTGTGTCTCCCAGGAAACAGTCTCTGTCTCTCTTTGCCTCCTCCCCTCCACCTCCATCCACCTCCATCCACCCCGGCCCCTTCTCTATCCCTGTAGAGCCCCCCAGCTTTGGGACAGGGTAGAGCAGGGGCACCCATGTGCGAGAAAGTCCTGTAAAACAGAGCTAACCCTTTACCAAGCCTCCCTGTGTTTAACAACCACCCTGTGCCCTTGGAGACAAGACAGAGGGAAGGGAGTTAATGAAATCACCAGCCTTTACCTGGCATAAATGGCTCTTCACCCCCCAGGCGGGCGGCGATTTGCAAGGCTGAGAGGGTCTGGGCATTAACTGTTCTGGGCACTCTTCCCAGCTCAGCGCTCCGTGCAGCTGGAACAAACCACTTTACTTCTCTTCCTTCCCCCAGCTTCGCTCTGCACCCGCTCAAAAGCGGAGCAGTCATGCTCAATTAGAAAGTGCTTGGGGTTCTCCGGAAGGTTCCCATTCTCCCTCCAGATGGGACAACCCCATTTCTGTGACCAGGGCAGACCTGGCAGGCACCCATGCCTGATCCTGGGACATGCACGGGTGTTGCCTCTGCCAGTTTTCCCATTGAGACCTCCCAGGTCTTGCAGTCATTTGTTTATGGCTGACACGTCTGTGATCAGTGAAATTCTGGCAGGGAGCAGCTCTTTCCCCCGGGGTCAGCAGCTGCCGGGAGATCTTGGACAGCCTGGGCTGCTCCAGGTGCTTAGACATCACTCGGTGGTTCCCCGCCCTCAGCAGATTGGATTCTCATCTTTTACCCCCCCCCCACGACTCCGCATGAAGTCCAAAGTCTATGCTGCATTTATTGTGCTTTTCTCCTGCTACAAGGAGCAGCTGGAGCTGGTCCAATTTCTCTTTTGGGCTTTCCTTCTTGAGCACAAAGCCTTTCACGCCCTTCAGCATCCAGGCTCATTGTTTTTCCCTGGTTGAAGGTCCTGAATTCCTAGTTTTTTTGTTTGTTTTTTAGAAGGAGTCTCACTCTGCTGCCCAGGCTGGAGTGCCATGGCACAATCTCTGCTCACTGCAATCCACTTCTTGGGTTCAAGCGATTCTCCTGCTGCAGTCTCCTGAGTAGGTGGGACTACAGGCGCACATCACCACACCTGGCTAATTTTTGTATTGTTAATACAGATGGGTTTTCACCATGTTGGCCAGGCTGGTCTTGAACTCCTGACCTCAGGTGATCCGCCCACCTCAGCCTCCTAAGATGTTGGGATTCTAGGCATGAGCCATCTCGCCCGGCCGCCAAATGTTCAATGCTTCCCTCAGCAGACTTTACATCACAACATACTCTTTCAGTCTTCGCTGCAAGTCTCTGTTGAGTATTTGTTTTTGTTTTTGAGGTAAGATCCTGCTCTGTTGCCCAGGCTGGAGTGCAGTGGTGCAATCATAGCTCACTGTAGCCTCCACCTTCTGGAGTCATGTGATTTTCCGACCTCAGCCTCCCTAGTAGCTGGGAGCGCAGACATGCTCCACCATACCTGGCTAGCTTTAAAAAGTGTTTTTTTGTAGACACGAGGTCTTGCTCTGCTGCCCAAGCTGGTCTCCAGCTCCTGGGCTCCTCCCACCTCAGCCTCCTAATGTGCTAGAAGGCGTGAACTACTGTGTCCAGCCCTTCGGTTGGGTGTTTGAATATTACTTAAGCTGGAACTGTAGTTTCTATTTAGTAATCCTCCCAATTACTGTGTAACCAGAGAGGCAGTGTGGTTGGGAAGTGTCTTCCGGAGGTCTGGAAACCAGATCTGTTCCCCCAAGCCATGTGGCCTTGAGCTAGTCAGTTCACCTTCTGAGCCTCAGTTTTGTTGTTGGGCTGTTTGGAAACCGGAGTGAATGGCCCAGCAACCTCTGATCCAGGAGGACACCCGGGCCATCCCATGCAGATAGGACGTTCAGAGTCTCTCATGCAGCCAGGGGAGAACCTCTTTCTTCTGAGGGTCCATTATCTCCAGCCCAGCCCAGCCCCGGCCCACGGCCCGACACCTCTGCTGCTCACAGGTCTGGTGTCTGGGGCTGGGGGCTGCCAGAGACATTAAGCCAAGCCAGATGGGAGGACAAGATGGGATGATATGGACAGAAGTTCATTCCCATGCAGGCAGCCAGAGCCCACCTGTCATCTTCTCCACAGATGACCTTCTACCTGCCCCCGGTTCCTTTCCCAACAGTCGGGCTGAGCTGTTCCACATCCCAGATCGAAAAGCCCTCAGAACAGTGGTTCTCAAAGTAGCGTCCCCCGGAACAGCAGCTCTTCCCACCCCCACACCCCGATCTCACGCTTGTTAGAGAAATGCAAATTATCAGGCCCCATTCCAGACCTACAGAGCCGGAATTCAGGGGTGGGGCTCTGCAGTCTGCAGGACTGAAGTCATCCAGGGGATTCTGATGCCCCACTGTGTAAGCTGAGAAGTGCTGCATGAGAGAATCTGCAAGGGATACTCCCTAAATTAGAGAATGTCACAGCCTCCATAACAATCCAACACTTGACTCTCATACACCGCCCAAGTACTTGCCACCTCCATCTGTTCGTTGTGCCCAGCAGCATCCCTTCCAGGGAGAAAATAATTGTTTTTCCCATTTTACAGAGGAAGAAACTGAGGCTCAGGGCCTGCCCAAGGTCATAACTATCGGATGGTGGCACGAGGGCCAAAACCCTGCCCTCCTCATTCCAAGGGGAGGGTTCTCTCGGACACTGGGTTTCCGCGGCTTCTTAGACCGCATGGTCCCCCGCCAGAGAGGCATCCCCGCTTCCAGCCCCTCTCCCTGGTTCCCAGTTGCAATCTTAGGCACGAACATCCAGGAAACATAAATTTCGTCTGGCAGTTGAGTAAGAGCTCTGAAAGGAGTTACACGTCAGGGAGATGGGACTTTATTTCTCAATGAAATAGCCTTTTTATGGTTGGAATAAAAGTGCCAGAGGGAGCCTCATGCCAGGAAGTAGCAAGTTATTTGATAAACTCCTCCAGCCAGGGGTGGGGCTGCGTGGGAGGTGGCGGCCAGAGAGAAGTTCCCCCCACTTCCAGATACATGGTTCTCTTCAGGTTAGCACTGTGGAAGACCCCAGGGGGCCTCGTGGGCCACCTAGCTGGAGAAGGGCTGGCCCTGGGACCATGCCAATGCCTTCGCTCCGACACAGGTCCTGGGAGCGGAGCTGCAGTTCAGAGAGTGAGCAGCAGGGGGCAGCATAACCCACGGTTCCAGCCTGTCCGGCGGGCGCTGCCGGGGGCTGCGAAACCGGGGTCCCTGAGGCTCAGCCCTCGGAGGAGGTCAGAAGGACCCCCCTCCCTGGGACCTCTTCCTCCTCCCTTCAGCCCTTCCAGCCCCTTGTCGCTTCATGGCATGGACAGTTTGTCATCCTTACCTTGGTGGCAGCCTCTGCCCGGATCCAAATGATCATGGGGGTGGCAGTAAGTAGGAGGGGTCTTCTCCATCCCCTTGCCCACCCCGTGGCTGCTTTCTCAAAGCTTCTCCAGGCTTTGCTTTGGATTTCATTAACCCTTGGCTTCCTTCTGAGGGGCCTCTGGAGGGGTCTCTGTGTTCGTGGGTGGGTGGGTGGCTTTTGTGGGCTGGGGACCATAGCCTTAGTGGTCACTGGGGGAAGGGGGACAGGAGAAAAGCCTGAAGGACAAAGAGAAAGCAAGGAAACCTCCTCGTTTGAGAACGTGTGTGATTGGCAGGTTTACGGCCTCGGGAAGGTGCGTGGTATTCCGCACAATCAAGTCATTTTTAAAAATAATCTCTCTGCTTAAGTCGTACACGCTGCTAATTGCATTTTAATAAGTCTCTTAAAATCTTGCCATATTTTTTAATATCCTAATATTAGGCAAGTGATTGCGGGGGACACTGGAGGGCATGGGGAGTTTATGTAGCAGAGGGAGGGCTGTGATGAAGCCGGGGGGTGGTGGCCACCCAGTGGCCTGTGGTGTGTGTGGGTGATGGGTGGGTGTCTGTGTTTGTGTGACCTGTGCAAGATCCAGGGAGTGTGAGTGTCCATAGACAGGGCTTCCCCTGGCCGCAGCCCTGGACAGCGGGCCCCGTCTTCAGCCGCAGTGCCAGAAATCACTTATTACACCTGCTGGGGTCCTGCAGCCGTAGGGGACAGACAGGCTTCCTCCTTTCTTTTCGTCCTTTGGCCCCAAACTAGAACATCTGAACTGGAGGGAAACTTCGACCCAGTCCTCTTTTCCCCAGAAGGCAGGCCCTGAGCCCAGAGAGGGGAGGTGACTTGGCCAAGGCCACATAGCAAGGAGGGGACCAGGGGGGAAACTCAGACCCAGTCTTCAGAGGGCAGAGGAGGAACTGCCTCGTCCCCCTCATCACAGCACAGGGTGCTGGCTGCACCATCCGGCCCTAGCATCCTTGCCCACACACACTACATGCTCTGACCTCCCCGTGGGGAGAAGGTGGGTGGTTGCTGGTTGAAGGTGGCTGCTGTTCCTGGAGCCCTTACTATGTGCCAGGCACCCTGCCGAGCACATTCCCCTGAATAGCCGTATGGGGTGAGTGTTTTAGGATTTCTGGGTGGACCCACAGCTAAGAAATGGCAGAGCTGGGATTTGAACCCACAGTTGCTCCTGTGCCTGGCTGGGGAAGGTTCTTAACCACCACTGGGTGGGAGGCTGAGCTGGGGTCCAAGCGAATTCCACATCTCCGAATGCCCAGGTCCAGGGAGGACCGTGCTGGGAACAGCACAGGAGACTGGCAGAGGCAGGGAGGTGGGGCGTTGGGTGCCTACGGTCTTTTGCTCTTGACCCCTCTGTTACTACAGGGCAGGGTCCCAAGGCCAAGATCAGCATCAACCCTTTCCCCCAGAGCCCCTGGAGGTCAGAGGCCTAGGAAGGCGGTGGCATGGGGTTGCAGGCCTCAGACCTTAGCCATGCTCTGGGTTTCCGGAGCCCCCTGAGGCACCCGCCAGTCCCCACTGGTCCTGGTCTTCCTCTTCTCTCCTCCTCCCCCACCCTCCTCCATACACGCCATGGGCCCGGGTGGGAGGCACATGTTGAACGAACTTCTGAACAGGAAGTCAACGTCCAGGTCGTCCCAAGTCCCTTTTCATGTGGTTTCTTTAATCCCCCAGGCTGGGTTTCAGAAGTGTTTTACAGTTTCAGTTTTACAAAGCTACGCTCCCTTTAATGTTGGCGTTTTTCAGGAGGTGGGGGGAGAGCGGCTTCAGTCAAAACATGTGTGTTTTACATCAGCCAGCTGCGGACAGGGCGGCCCAGGGCGGGAGGCAGCAATGTGGCTTCCAGGCTCTGTGCGGGGCCCCTGGTTAGATGCGTCTACCCGGCTCTCTCCCTCTCCTCTCCTGGGCTTTGCCTTCCTGCCTCCCCGAGTCCCTCTCTCCTGTCCATGGGGCCAGGGGGGCCAGGGCACTCCTTTCCAGCCCCTTCCCACCTGAGCTCTGATCCGGTCAATGCAGGTCTTCTTCTGGTTTCTGCTGCGGAGACACCAGCGTGTTGATCTTCCTCCACACCGTGAGCCATATCCTCCAACCACCCGGCTTTTCATTTACTTAGTGTTTTCCCTTGAATTGATGCCCTTCTTTTACTTACATAGATGGTACCTAAGCAAAAATGTCCCTGAAATTGTGAATTTGACACACTAGTTACATCTATCTGCTCTAATACACAATAAAACAAATTTAAAACTATTACAGCATTTGAAAAAGCGAAGATCATCGTGCCAGCCTGGCATGCTTCTGGAAATCCTGCCTCCATGCCCCTTCCCTGGCAGAGAAGACGAAGGTCAGGAGGTGAGGTGGCCCGTCCAAGGCCATGGGGTTGGTGAGAGTCCTGCCTGGCTGTTCTGCCTCCAAGGCCAGGATTGGATCTCTCACGAGTCATTTTCAGGGCTGGCTTCTTGGCCGCAAGTTTCAGACCTTAGAGGAGCTGCCTGGGGCTGTGTGAGCACACCAAGGAGAGGGGCTGAATTCCCTGGCAGTGCGGTTGGGTGGAAAGAACACAAACTTGGAATCAGTCAGACCTGGGATCAGATCCCGGCTGCACTAACTCCTAAGAGTGTGATCATGGACAAACGTCTCCATGGCTTTGAGCCTCGGTCTCCTCATCTGTGAAATGGGGATGACCACGCCGGCCTGGAAAGAGCAATGCAAGGGTCAGAGACACACCTGGAAAGAGCCCGCCTCAGCCAGGCCTGCAAACCCAGCGGTCATTTGCAAGCCCTCAGGGCTTGGTTCTTGTCCACTGTGCTCCTTGTCACCAGCCTGGTTTCACCATTTCTCCTCCCCTACCCACGGGAGGCAGCAGGAGGTCCAGGGAGGGAGAATCAGGAGTAAAGGTGCATGCCCAGAGGGGCTCACGGGCCCCGCCGCCCTCTGTCCCTGCACTGCCTGGGAACAGAGCAAGCCTTGTGTGGGAGGATGCTGTGACCAGCAGCACAGTCCACGCCCTGCTGGAAGAAGGAGGAAGACAAAGGTGGCTGTCCCTGCCCACAGAGGTGGAGTGACTGGGGGGCTCCAGAGGCTGTTTGGATAGTGGGGAGGGCCTAGGACACTGGATCCATGCTGCCTGAAATGATGGGGGGTCCAGTATCGCAGAGGCCACCCCCCTGGTAAAGCAGAGGCCTTGACCCCTGCTGGCCCCAGAGCTTTGCTGCTACCTGGAGCCCCCAGCTGCTTGAGGCGCTTTGCCTCTATAATGGCCAGGGGGTCTCTGGAGCATGATGCCTCGGATCTGAGCTGCTGTTCTCTGGCCACAGAGTGAAGTGGTCTGGCTTCCACCAGTGCGAAAGCTGCCCCCAAGGGATCTGGGAGAGTGGAGGCGGCTGATGTCAGGCCAGAACACGGAGGGACAGGACCTCGGGATGGGCACTGTTCTAGCCGCTGGTTCTCTCCCTTCAGAGCCTGGGGGCAGTTAAGAGACCTTGGAGAATGCAGTAGTGATGACGAGGATGACGGGGAGGCTGGTTAAACGCACTGCGCGCTTGCTATGTGCCGGACCCAGTGCTAAGTATTTTTATTTTATTTTATTTTATTAATTTTTTTAAATTATTGTTTTTGAGACAGAGTCCTTTTCTGTTGCCCAGGCTGGAGTGCAGTGGCGCCATCTCGGCTCACTGCAAGCTCCGCCTCCTGGGTTCACACCATTCTCCTGCCTCAGCCTCCTGAGTAGCTGGGACTACAGGCGCCCGCCACCTCGCCCGGCTAATTTTTTCTATTTTTTTAGTAGAGACGGGGTTTCACCGTGTTAGCCGGGAAGGTCTCAATCTTCTGACCTCGTGATCTGCCCGCCTCAATCTCCCAAAGTGCTGGGATTACAGGCATGAGCCACAGTGCCCAGCCTATTTTTATTTTATTTTTTTGAGGCAGAGTCTCACTCTGTCACCCAGGCCGGAGTGCAGTGGTGCGATCTCGGCTCACTGCAACCTCCACCTCCCTGGTTCAGGTGATTCTCTTGCTCAGCCTTCCAAGTAACTGGGACTACAGGCATGCGCTACCACGCCCGTCCAATTTTTGTATCTTTAGTAGAGACGAGTTTTCACCATGCTGGCCAGGCTGATCTCGAACTCCTGGCTTCAAGTGATCTACCCATCTCGGCCTCCCAAACTGCTGGGATTACAGGCATAAGCCACCGCACCTGGCTGCAGTGTTGAGCATTTTACACAGTCATTTCATTCCTTCTGCTCTGTGACACACAGTGGGAGGGCATCTAGAATAGTGCCGGCTCACAGTAGGCCCTCAACGAATACTGAAGAAAGAGGCTTGGAGAGGGTGAGAGATCCACCCGATTCTCAGCCTCCATGCTCTTACTGTGTTTGTCCTTCAGGGCTGGCCGCTAGGGCGGGCATCCGAGTGTTGGCAGAGGAGAGGTTTGGGGCTGCAGGTTCTGCACAGCGCACCTGCTGGCTCCTCCTGAGGGAGGCTGTGGCTGTCCCTTTAGGGTAGGTCTGTGGGAGGGCCATCCCCCAGGGCTGAGGATGCCTTGTCCACTTACCCCAAGCCACCCAGGGGAGCAACACCCTCAGCGTAGGGCCTCTTCTGCTCCCCCTGGGGCAGTGTAGGGCTGGGCCTGGCCCGGCTGCAGCTGCGTGGGGCCCAGGGAGGAGAGAATCAAAGGCAGTCCATGCAGCCCATGTGGGTTCCGCTTTCATCTCCCGGCTTCAAAGAGGTGCAAACAAACCCTGTCCCTGTGCCAGGCAGCAGCTCCCTCCTCACCGCCCAGCCTGCTCTTTCTCTTCTCCTCCTCCTTCCCCGGAAACCAGCAGCCCTCAGTCCTGGTTCCAGGAGCACTCCAGAGGGGCCCGACTTCTGGCTGTGTGCGAGAGACTGGGCAGGGCTGGCAAGGAAGGAAAGGGGAGGCTCTGCCAGGCCGAGAGAAAGGGAACTGGGACCCTCTCACCTGTGCACGCTCTGGAAGCTGGGGGTCTATTCAACCCTGACAGAACCTTCCAATCTAGAACTGTACTGTCCAGGACAATGGTACCTGTGGCTCCTGAGCACCAGTCTCCCATGTCTGAATACCCTACAAGTAAAAGATGCACAAGATTGCTCAGCTTTGGTGCAAGCAAAGGAATGTGAAATATCTCACGCATCATTTTACCCCTGACTACGGGCTGACAGGATAATATTCTGGAGCTACTGGCTTAAAAAAAAAACCACGTTGTTAAAATTAATTTCACTTGGTACTTCTTACTTTTTTTTTTTTTTTGAGATGGAGTTTTGCTCTGTCTCCCAGGCTGGAATGCAATGGCACAATCTTGGCTCACTGTAACCTCTGCCTCCTGGGTTCAAGCAATTCTCCTGCCTCAGCTTCCTGAGTAGCTGGGATTACAGGCATGCACCACCATGCCTAGCTAATTTTGTATTTTTAGTAGAGTTGGGGTTTCTCCATGTTGGTCAGGCTGGTCTTGAACTCCTGACCTCAGATGATCCGCCCGCCTCAGCCTCCCAAACTGCTGGGATTACAGGCGTGAGCCACTGTGCCTGGCTGTTTGTTTTATTTCTGTTGGACTGCTTTGTTCTAGACAATATTCCCGTTTTGTTCTTTTTGATTTTCTCAAGACGGAGTCTTGCTCTGTTGCCCAGGCTGGAGTGCAGTGGCGTGATCTCAGCTCACTGCAACCTCCGCCTCCCGAGTTCAAACAATTCTCCTGCTCCAGCCTCCCTGGAAGCTGGGATTATAGGCGCACATCCCACGCCCAGCTAATATTTGTATTTTTAGTAGAGATGGGGTTTCACCATGTTGGCCAGGCTGGTCTCGAACTCCTGACCTCAGGGGATCCACCCACCTTAGCCTCCCAAAGTGCTGGGATTACAGGCTTGAGCTACCGCGCCTAGCAATATTCCCATTTTGCGGATGAGGGGTCTTGAGGCTCAGAGGGGTTTTGGCACATGGCTCCCAGGTGCTTTTTGCTGCTCATAAAAATCATGAATGAATGAATGAATGCATATATGAATGCATGCATGCATGAATGAATGAAGGCCTAGTCCTGGCTACTGAGGAGACACAGGTGAAACCTGTCCCCATTGCTGCCCTCGAGGAGCTCCCAGTCCCGAGTCTGGTCCAGTCTAGGAAGGAGAGGTAGTGGTGGAAATCAGAGACCCCTGCATTCTGGGGGATCCCAAGGCCTCCGTACAGTAGGGCGGGGAGTGGTAAGTGGCTCCTGGGTCCACATCCTGGCTTCACTGCTTCCTGGTTGTTTGACCTTGGGAGAGTTACTTAACCTATTTATGCCTCAGTTTTCTCATCTGTGAAATGGGGATGATAATAATTATCAATATTATGGAAGCAGCTCCCTCTTGGGCTTCTGTGGGGATGAAGGGAGTTAACACACTCGACTCAGGCGGAGCAGAGCTTTGCGCATAGTGTGTGCAACCTGTTAATGATTAGTAATAATTCGGGACAAATGCTGTCCATCACGTGGCACCTTGTCCTGACAGCTGTACTTGGGAGGGCTGAAGGCAGTGTCCTGCCCCAGAGAGAGAGCCGCATTCCCAGCAGGTCCCAAGCTGCCACCGCCTGGAGAGAGCAGAGGGACTCTGTGACTTTCCCTCCAAATGGTTTCTCTGGGTCCGCCTGGGCCGCACCTGGTGTCCCTCCTCTCTGGGCTTAGTCTCCCGGCCTCGCCTGCCACCCATCATCTCTTTGCTCCCTGACACACCCACCCTTACCCTACCCTATCCCAGCTCTGTCCCTGAGGCCCTGGGGCCTTTGAAAGTGGCTTTGAAGAGAAACGCCCTCCAGATAAACAGAACTTCCATCTTGCTTCTGTGCTCTCAGCACAGACAGAGCCTCTGGTTCACTCCTGGTTACCAAGGACCTCCCAGGGAGAGTTGGTGGGAGGTGGGGGTGGGGAGCAGGGAGCCCAACACAGTGCCTGATGCACAGGAGAACCCACTCCAGAAGGTGAGGGGAACCAGGCCTAGGGGACAGCGGGGTTCCTGGAGGTCTGGGCGGGACTTGGCAGGCTGTGGGTGGCACTATGAAAGCACAGGCCCCCAAGCCACGGGAACAGCCAGAGGAAAGGTCTGGGGACACATCTTGGGGCAGCGAGATGATTCATCACATTCACGGTGAGGCCAGGACCCTCCAGAGCCTCGATAGACCCCAAGCATCTTCAGGACTGCAGGGGGACGCTTGGGACCCACCCCTGACAGAGCCTTTCAATCTAGACAGCCACCTGCGGCTCCTGAGCACCAGTCTCCCATGTCTGAATGAGGCTGTCGGGGATCCCACTGAGCAGGATTTGCTGAAGGCTGAGTGAAGGGGTCGGGGCTGTTTCCACAACTGGGCAGGGGTTGGGGGCCCCCAGAGACGGTAGCAGGAAGCAGGATCATTAGAACCAAACAGGGCCGATGGGAACCAGATGTGATGAGGTTTTGGGGGCTCTTCCAGAAGAGAGATGTTTTTCTTTTCCACTGGAGCTGTAGTTGGGGGAAGAGAAGGGTGCAGGCTGTTTGTTCCTCCCTGCTCCCCCCACCTCCGGCCCAGTGCGGCATCAGGACGTTCTGCGGCCCCAGCCACCAAAAGGGAAGGAGAGCCACACCTGGAGGCGATTTGCATAACCGCTCCTGTGGTGCCCTAGGCCAGTTTCTGGGGAGAGGGCTGGGCAGGACCCATGTGGATGCGGGGACCAGGGGCCAACAGCCCCCAGCCCAGTCCAACCCTCCCTCACTCAGCTTGCAGCCCTGGGGATGCTTGAGTTCCACCCCGGCTCCGGGCTCCAGAGGGTGCTTCATGGTAGTCTCCCCTGCTGGCAGGCCCCATGACTGCTCAGCCTCATTACTCACGCTCAGTGCTCCTGCGCCAGCCACTTCTTCCAGGAAGCCCTCTGGGTCCTCAGGTTGGATCAGGCACCTTCTCTGGGCTCTGGAATGCAGTGGCGCCATCTCGGCTCACTGCAACCTCCACCTCCAGGGTTCGAGTGATTCTCCTGCTTCAGCCTCCCAAGTAGCTGGGATTATAGGCGCATGCCACCATGCCCAGCTAATTTTTGTATTTTTAGTAGAAATGGGGTTTCGCCATGTTGGCCAGGCCCATCTCTAACTCCTGACCTCAAGTGATCTGCCCGCCTTGGCCTCCCAAAGGGTTGGGATTACAGGCGTGAGCCACTGTGCCTGACCTTCCCTGGGTTCTGACACTGCGTTAGAGCTCCCAGTGTTTACTGTGGTGGATTTTAACTCCCTCTTTCAGTGAGCAGTTATCCAACTTAGACACCCTCCCCAGCTCCATTCAGCACTGCACCTAATGGGGTACTGCCTGTGGCCACACGTGCCTGCCTCCCCAGGCCTCCCCAGATCCCAGCCCCTCCCTCATGCCCACCTTCTAACCCTCTACTCCTGGGGCCACTCTGAATTTTATATACATATATATATACACACACACGCACACACACATATATATAGTAAATTGGTTTTTAAAAATCAAGTAAGTCACTTCGAAGAAAAGCGCTCATTACAAAAATTACAAACCCCACAGAGGCATAGAGAGTAAAATACGAAACACCCCCTTGCCTGGACTGGCCCCAGTCACTCCCTTCCTCATGGTAACGACTGTTAGATTTGTGTATGCTAAGGTATCCAGTCTTTTGGCTTCCCTGGACCACAGTGGAAGAAGAACTGTCTTGGGCCACACATAAAATACACTAACACTAATGATAGCTGATGAGCTAAAAAAAAAAAAAAATCTCATAATGTTTTAAGAAAGTTTATGAATTTGTATGGGGCTGCATTCAAAGCCATCCCAGGCCGCAGGTTGGGTAAGCTTGGTATAGAGCTTTCTAAATCGTGTGTGTGTGTGTGTTAAAAAAAAAAAAAAATATATATATATATATATATATATATATAGGCTAGGTGTGTGGCTCACGCCTGTAATCCCAGCACTTTGGGAGGCTGAGGTGGGTGGATCACTTGAGGTCAGGAGTTTGAGACCAGCCTGGCCAACATGGTGAAACCCTGTCTCTACTAAAAATACAAATATTAGCCAGGTGTGGTGGCATGTGCCTGTAGTCCCAGCTACTTGGGAGGCTGAGGCAGGAGAATCACTTGAACCCAGGAGACAAACGGAGGTTGCAGTGAGCTGAGATCATGCCACTGCACTCCAGCCTGGGCGACAGTGTGAGACTCCATCTAAAAAAAAAAAAAATATATATATATAAATACATAAATGTTATATAAAACATATACTTTTATGTAATATTTATATAATTATAAATATTAATATAACATAAAATTTACAATCTTAGCCTTTTTTTTTTTTCGGTAGAGACACGGTCTCACTATGTTGCCCAGGTCTCAAACTTCTGGCCTCAAGCGATCCTTCTGTCTCAGCCTCCCCAGGTGCTGAGATTACAGACATAAACTACTGCACCCAGCCAATCTTAATTGTTTTTTAGTGTACGCGTGCATGGGTTCAGTGGCACTAAATACATTTACGTGGTTAGGCAGCCACTGCCACCATCCACTTCTATAATTTTTTTATCTTTCCCAACTGAAACTCTGCACCCATTAAACACTAACTTCCTATTCCCCCCTGCCCACAGCTTCTGGTAAACACCACCCTACTCTCTGTCTCTGTATTAGTCTATTTGTGTATTGCTATAAAGAAATACCTGAGGCTGTGTAAGGTATAAAGAAAAGAGGTTTAATTGGCTCACAGTGCTACAAGCTGTGCAAGCATGGCTCCAGCATCTGCTCCTGGTGAGGCCACAGGAAACTTCCAATCTCCGTGCAAGGTGAAGAGGAAGTAGGCGTGTCACTTGGCGAGAGCAGGAGCAAGAGGTGGGGAGAGGTAGCATGCTCTTTTTATTTATTTATTTATTTTTGACATGGAGTCTCTATCTGTCACCCAGGCTGGAGTGCAGTGGTGCGATCTTGGCTCACTGCAACCTCCACCTTCCAGGTTCAAGCCCTTCTCCTGCCTCTGCCTCCCAAGTAGCTGGGATTACAGGCATGCACCACCACACCCAGCTAATTTTTGTATTTTTAGTAGAGACAGGGTTTCTCCATGTTGGCCAGGCTGGTCTCGAACTCCTAGCCTCAAGTGATCCATCCGCCTCGTACTCCCAAAGTTCTGGGATTACAGATGTGAGCCACCATACCCAGCCTTATGGTCTTTTGTTGTTGTTGTTGTTGTTGAGAGAGAGTCTCACTCTGTCTCTCAGACTGGAGTGCAGTGGCTTGACCTCACTCACTGCAAACTCTGCCTCCCGGGTTCAAGTGATTCTCGTGCCTCAACCTCCCGAGTAGCTGGGATTACAGGTGTGTACCACCACACCTGGCTAATTTTTGTATTTTTAGTAGAGACAAGGTTTCGCCATGTTGGCCAGGCTGGTCTCGAACTCCTGACCTCAGGTGGTCCGCCAGCCTTGGCCTCCCAAAGTATTGAGATTACTGGCGTGAGCCACTGTGCCCGGCCTCATGCTCTTTTAAACAACCAGATCTTGCATGAACTGAGAGAGAGAACTCGCTAATTACCATGAGGATGGCACCAGGTCATTCCTGAGGGACCCCCCACCATGACCTAAGCACCTCCCACAAGCCCCACCTCCAACACTGGGGATTATATTTTTTTCTTTTTTTTTTTTTTTGAGACGGAGTCTCGCTCTGTCGCCCAGGCTGGAGTGCAGTGGTGCGATCTCTGCTCACTGCAAGCTCCGCCGCCTCCCAGGTTCACACCATTCTCCTGCCTCAGCCTCCTGAGAAGCTGGGACTACAGGCGCCCGCCACCGCGCCCAGCTAATTTTTTTTTTTTTGTATTTTTAGTACAGACGGGGTTTCACTGTGTTTGCCAGGATGGTCTCGATCTCCTGACCTCGTGATCCGCCTGCCTCGGCCTCCCAAAGTGCTGGGATTACAGGCATGAGCCACTGCGCCCGGCTGGGGATTATATCTCAACATGAGATTTGGAGAGGACAAACATCAAAACCACATCAGTCTCTGTGAATCTGACCACTCTGAGGACCTCATGTAAGTAGAATCCTATGTTCTCTTACCTTTTGTGTTTGACTTAGTTGCCTTATAGCATAATGTCTTCAAGGTTCATGTCTGTTGTAGCATATGTCAGAATTCCCTTCTAAATCTTTTAATTAAAACAATTTTTTTTTTTTTTTGAAGAGTCTCATTCTGTCGCTCAGGCTGAGGTGCAGTGACAATTATCACAGCTGACTGTAGTCTCGAACTTCTGGGCTCAAGCGATCCTCCTGCCCTTAACCTCCCAAGTAGCTGGGACTACAGGCGTGTGCTACCATGCCCAGCTAATTTTAAAAAATGTTTTGTAGGCCAGGTGTGGTGGCTCACGCCTGTAATCCCAGCATTTTGGGAGGCCGAGGAGGGTGGTTCACAAGGTTAGGAGTTTGAGACCATTCTAGCAAACACGGTGAAACCCTGTCTGTATTAAAAATACAAAAAATTAGCCGAGCCTGGTGGCACGCGCCTGTAGCCCCAGCTACTCGGGAGGCTGAGGCAGGAGGATCGCCTGAACCCAGGAGGCGGAGGTTGCAGTCAGCCAAGATCGGTTGTGCCACTTCACTTCAGCCTGGGCAACAGAGCAAGACTCTGTCTCAAAAAAAAAAATGTTTTGTGGTAACAAGGTCTTACTATGTTGCCCAGGCTAGTCTCAAATTCCCGGGCTCAAGGGATCCTCCTGCTTCAGTCTCCCAATGTGTTGGGATTACAGATATGAGCCACCCTGTCTGGCCCAAAAGATATTTCTTACTCTGAAGTCATGGTCAAGAATGTTGAGAAACATGGCCTGAATTTCCATGCCAGCCAAGAGTCCTAGCATGGCAAGCACAATTCCTGCCCCAAGCCACACAGGTTTTCCTCTTCAGGTCCTTTCTGCTGCTGCTGCCCTTGTCTTAGGTTTTTGCCACCTTTTGTTGGCTATTTTTTTTTTTTTTTTTGAGACAACATTTCACTCTTATCGTCCAGGCTGGAATACAGTGGCGTGATCTCGGCTCTCTGCAACCTCCACCTCCCAGGTTCATGTGATTCTCCTGCCTCAGGCTCCCAAATAGCTGGGATTACAGGCATCTGCCACCATGCCCGGCTAATTTTTTTGTATTTTTTTTTTTAGTAGAGATGGGGTTTCACCATGTTGGCCAGGCTGGTCTCAAACTCCTGATCTCAGGTGATCCACCCGCCTTGGCCTCTCAAAGTGCTAGAATTACAGGTGTGAGCCATCGTGCCTGCCCCGCCCACTCCACCCCCCTCTTTTTTTTTTGAGATGGAGTCTCATTCTGTCACCCAGGCTGGAGTGCAGTGGCACAATCTCAGCTCACTGCAACCTCTGCCTCCTGGGTGCAAGTGATTCTTCTGCCTTAGCCTCCCAAGTATCTGGGATTACAGATGCTCCCCACCACGCCTGGCTGATTTTTGTGTATTTAGTAGAGATGAGGTTTTACTATGTTGGCCAGGCTGGTCTAGAACTCTTGGCCTCAAATGATCCACCCGCCTCAGCCTCCCAAACTGTTGGGGTTACAGGTGTGAGCCACTGCACCTGGCCAGTTTTAAAGCTCAGTTGAAATACTCCCTTCTCTGGAAAGCCTCCCTGTTCCTCTCCAATGCCTGGAATCCTCCCTTTCTCTCTCGGGTTCACCCTCCCATGTTTGGTCTCACTTTCCCTGACAGCAGCTGAGCACACACTGTCCTGCAGGGTGGGTGACTGGGCCTTTCAACCTGAAAGCACCCCTCTTTAGGAAGGGGCCCACCTCATACCTGTCCTATGTGGGTGTCTAACAGTGCCCCTGAACACAGAAGGGCCAGGGCCAGGCTTCCTGACAGTAACCATCACAATGCTGGTGCAGTGGTGATGTGCTGGTGATGGTAACTCGTGGCCATTGTAGGGAACAGTTTTCATGCTCATGGGCCACCCAATGCCCTGTGAACCCTCTTTTTAGAGTGGAGGCATCTGTCACAATAGGAGTCCTGCTCCCCCAAGGTAGAAGTCAGAAATTCACTTTGCCAGCCTCCCTTGCAGCTAGAGTGTACCCATGTGACCTGGCCTCCACCAATCAGGATTTCTCCTTGGAAGAGATGTGGGCAGGCTCTATGCTGATGGAGCTTGGGAGGGGGACAGCCAGATTTCAGAGGCAGCAGTGGTGGTGTCCTGGCAGGAGTATTCCTGACAACTTAGGGTGGCTTGAACCACCATCCCTGTGCTCAGCAACAGCAGCTGAAATCACTCTTCCAGAGCATCCCTGGGTGCTAGTCCAGCCTCCAAGTCTGATCCTGTGGCACCTCTAGAGAGTTCCTGAGTTACCTAGCGCCCCAGTTTTCAGGTGAATTGAAGTAATATTTACATGTAGTAGAATTTACTTCTTTTGTGCATATAGTTCTATATACCTTAACAAATTTACACGTCACGTAGCTACCACCACAATCAAGATACAGAACTCCTGAAATCTCTAAGTGCCACTTGGTAGTTAAGTCCAGTGGTGTGAGAGAGCTGGTTAGTATCAGTTCATGGGAGCCAGTTGTTAGGTTTTGAGGAACTTTGCAAGCTGTTTCTTAAACATAGTCATCATTAAACATTAAATTATGTAAACTAACAAAAAATTATATTAAAACAAAGGTAATAAGGCCAGGCACGGTGGCTCATGCATGTAATCCCAGCACTTCGGGAGGCCAAGATGGGCGGATTGCTTGAGCCCAGGAGTTTGAGGCCAGTCTGGGAAACATGGTAGAACCAGCTCTACTGAAAATACAAATATTAACCAGGCGTGGTGGTACTCATCTGTGCTCTTAGCTACTTGGGAGGCTGAGGTGGGAGGATCAATTGAGCCTGGGAGGTTGAGGCTGCAGTGAGCCATGATTGCACCATTGCACTCCAGCCTGGGTGACAGAGTGAGACCCTGTCTCAATAAATAAAATAAATGAATAAATAAAATAAAACAAAGGTAATAAACTTACCACCTCCTAATTATTTTGCTACATTTTACTGTTTAGATGCCCTGAGATTATTATTTATTATTATTATTATTATTATTTTTAAGAGATGAGAGTCTTGCTGTGTTGACCACACTGGTCTTGAACTCCTGTCCTCAAGCAGTCCTCCCACCTCAGCCTCCTAAAGTGTTAAGATTACAGGCATGAGTCACTGCACCTACCTGAGATTATTTATGTCCGTTGTATCTGTATGGTAGAAATACTATCTAATGATGTGCTAGTGTACACCTCTTCTCAACTCTGAATTCAGTGACCCCATGTGAGCAGCTTAAAATTGGCCATGGCTGTAATATTTATATCAGAGACATTGGCAAATGCTACAAATCAAGGTCTGATTTTATTGTTTTGCTGATTGTCTAGACATGAGAAAGTAGTGGAGAAAAGGCAGATAATACAGCTTAAACTTATAAGTGTGTCATGTCTGGGGCCATTACATTGAGAATAACACAAAAAATTAAGGAAACATTCTTTCAGTATTTAACAACTATGATCTGACTCAGCAAAGAAGTCACCCACATCATTGATGAACTAATGAAGTTCTGACATATATCTTTGTTGTTTTATTTTTGTCTTACTCTTGTCAAATGATGGCTCCCCAAATACCGCCAGTACAACCTACTGATAAGACAACGCTGGGTTTATTGCTTACTATAGGAAGGGAGAACATCACATCGGCAGGGCTTTGTTGCTGTTTCAAAGTGGGAAGGCAAAGTCGGAATCCATTAAGAACTAGAAGTTTGGTAAAGAGGGTCTTTCCATGCAGGAGTTTGATTAGGATTGTGTTAGGAGTTGGGCGTGGTGGCTCACGCCTGTAATCCCAACACTTTGGGTGGCCGAGGCCAGTGGATCACTTCAGGTTAAGAGTTCAAGACCAGCCCGGCCAACATGGTGAAACCCTATGTCTACTAAAAATACAAAAATTAGCCAGGCATGGCTGGAGGTTGGGCTGTAATCCCAGTTACTTAGGAGACTGAGACAGGAGAATTGGTTGAACCTGGGAGGCGGAGGTTGCAGTGAGTTGAGATGACACTGCTGCACTCTAGCCTGGGTGACAGAGCGAGACTCTGTCTCAAAAACAACACAAAACAACAAAACAATAAAAAACAGGATTGTGTTAGGGTCACAACACAGTCCAGGAGATTGTTTTGGTTTGGAGATAGCAAGGTAAGGGTCTGTGACACAGAGGAGTCTAAGAATCTCAGGGTGCTGTCTGTCAATACTTCCCATTGAGGAATTGGTGGGTCTTATGGTTCTCTAATGCACGATCAAGTCATGTGTATGGGAAGAGTCTCCCAGAATAGCATGGAGTCAATGGAATAATAAAGTCTTGTTGTACACTGTCATTTGTTTGAAGGGAGATAGCTTCAGTCTTCAATGTCCAAGGTATATGTGAGGGTAGGTGATTTTGTTTGTTTGTATGTTTGGGTTTTTTTTTTTGGCTGGAGTGTAGTGGCATGATCTCGGCTCACTGCAACCTCTGCCTCCCAGGTTCAAGAGATTCTCCTGCCTCAGCCTCCTGAGTAGCTGGGATTACAGGCGCCCGCCATCACACTCAGCTAATTTTGTTTTGTATTTTTAGTAGAGATGGGATTTCACCATGTTAGCCAGGATGGTCTCGATCTCCTGACCTCGTGATCCGCCGGCCTTGGCCTCCAAGAATGCTGGGATTACAAGTGTGAACCACTGCACCCAGTCAGATAGGTGGTTTTAATGCTTTTTTTTTTGAGACAGGATCTCACTCTGTTGCCCAGGCTAGAGTGCAGTGGCTCAATTACGGCTCACAGCAGCCTTGACCCCTCAGGTGATCCTCCCACTTTGGCCTGCCAAGTAGCTGGGACTACAAGCACATGCCACCACACCCAGCTGTTTTTTATTTTTTGTAGAGATGGAGTTTTTCCATGCTGCCCAGGCTGGTCTCAAACTCCTGAGCTCAAGCAATCCAACCACCTCGGCCTCCCAAAGTGCTGGGATTACAGGCATGAGCCACCGCGCCCAGCCCTGGTGGTTTTAACTTTTACTTTCTAACATTAAGTAAAATATCAACCAACATTCACGTCAGATCTGCACTTGTTTGTCAGTTGCAGCCACAGGTTGGTTCCAGTTACCTGAGTTTGGCAAAATTGAAGCACTCTGTGAGAGTCGATTGGCTATAAGAAATTTACTTTTTTTTTTTTTTTTGAGACAGTCTCACTCTGTCTCCTAGGCTGGAGTGCAGTGGTAAGATCTCAGCTCCCTGCAACCTTCGCCTCCCGGGTTCAAGAAATTCTCCTGCCTCAGCCTCCTGAGTAGCTGGGATTACAGGCGTGCACCGCTATGTCTGGCCAATTTTTGTATTTTTAGTAGAGACGGGGTTTCATCATGTTGGCCAGGCTGGTCTCGAGCTCCTGACCTCAAGTGATCCTCCTGCCTCGGCCTCCCAAAGTGCTGGGATTACAGGTATGAGCGACTGTACCCGGCCTGAAATTTACAATTTATCATTTGTAAGTTATGGGCTATAAATTCAGCAAAGTTGCAGGAGGCAAGATCAACACACAAATATCAGTTGTGTTTCTATACACCAGGAATGAGCAAACTGAAAAGGAAATAAGGAAAACAATTCTATTTACAGCAGCATCCAAATATCTAGGAAAAATATTTAACCAAGGAGTTGAAAACTTGTACACTGAAAACTACAAAACATTGCTGAAAAACACTAAAAACTTGATTAAAAGGAAAGACATCCCATTTTCATAGATTGGAAAGCTTCGTATTGCTTAGTATTGCTAAGTATTGCTATTCTCCTCAAAGCAATCCACAGATTCTAGTGCAATCCCTATTACAATTCCGATGGTCTTTTGGGGGCAAAAATAAAAAAGCTGACCCTTAAATTCATATGGAATTGCAAGAGGCCCCAAATAGTCAAAACAGGAAATAAAGTTGGAAGAATATACTAGTTTGCTTGGGCTGCCATAACAAAGTAACACAGACTGGGTAGCTGAAACAACAGAATGTATTTTCTCACAATTTTGTAGGTTGAAGTCCAAGATCAAGGTGTCAGCCTGTTTTGGTTTCTGACGAGGCCTCTTTCCTTGGCTTGCAAATGACTCTCTTCTCTCTGTGTCTTCACGTGGTCTTCTACCTGTGCATGTCTATATTTGAATTTCCTCTTCTTGTAAGGACACCACTCCTATTGGACTAGGTCCTCCCATAATGTCATCATTTTAACTCGATTACCTCTCTAAAGGCTTTATCTCCAAATACAGTCACGTTTTGAGGTATACTGGGAGCTAGAACTTCAATATAGGAATTTTGGGGATGGAGACACAATTCAGCCTGTAACAAAGGGTTACATTTCCAGATTTCAAAACTTACTGTAAAGCAACAGTAATCAAAAAGGTGTGGTACTGGCATAAAGATAGACATGTAAACCATTGGAACAGAATTGAGAGTCCAAGCTGGGTAGTGGCTCATCTCTGTAATCCCAGGGCTTTGGGGCACCAAGGCAGAAGGATCGCTTGAGGGCAGGAGTTTGAGACCAGCCTGGGCAACATAGCAAGACCCTGTCTCTACAAAAAATAAAAATAAAATAAAATTAGGCATGGTAGTGTGTGCCTGTAGTCCTAGCTACTCATGAGGCTGAGGTGGGAGGATCGCTTGGGCCCAGGAGTTCAAGGCTGCAGTGAGCCATGATTGTGCCACTGCACTCCAGCCTGATTTACAGAACAAGAGCCTGACTCTAAAGAAAAGAATTGAGTTTTTTTTTTTTTTTTTTTGAGACAGAGTCTTGCTGTCACCCAGGCTGGAGTACAGTGGCGTGATCTCGGCTCACTGCAAGCTCCGCCTCCTGGGTTCACATCATTCTCCTGCCTCAGCCTCCCGAGTAGCTGGGACTACAGGCACCCGCCACCATACCTGGCTAATTTGTTTTGTATTTTTAGTAGAGCTGGGGTTTCACCATGTTAGCCAGAATGGTCTCGATCTCCTGCCTCGTGATCCGCTGGCCTCGGCCTCCCGAAGTACTGGGATTAGTCGTGAGCCACCGTGCCCGGCCAAGAATTGAGATTTAATATTCAGAATATCTAAATAACTCTTGCAGCTCAATAATAAAATGATACACTCTGCAATTTTAAAATGGGCATAATAATTGAATAGATATTTCTCCAAAAAAGAGATACAAATGGCCAAAAGCACATGAAAAAATATTCAACATCACTGGTCATTAAGGAAATGCAAATCAAAACAGCCAGGTGCGGTGGCTCCCTCCTGTAATTCTAGCATTTTGGGAGGCCAAAGTGGGTGAATTGCTTGAGCCCAAAAGTGTGAGACCAGCCCGGGCAACATGGTGAAACACCATCTCTACCGAAAAAGATAAAAAAATTAACTGGGCATAGTGGCACATGCCTGTAGTCCTAGCTACTCAGGAGGCTGAGGTGGGAGGATCACTTGAGCCCAGGAGGCAGAGGTTGCTGTGAGCTGAGATCTTGCCACTGCACTCCAGCCTGGGTGACAGAGTAAGACTGTCTCAAAAACAAAAACAAAAACCAATAGTGAGATACCATTTCATATTCACTAGGATGACTATAATTTCTTTAAAAGGAAAATTAGTGTTGACTATGTGGAGAAATAGGAACCCTCATCCATTGCTCATAGGAAGGCACAATGGCACTGTAGCAGCCACGGGAGACTGGCTGCTTAACTCAAAAAGCTAAACATAGAATTACCATATGACTTAGCAATTTCATTACTGGGCATATACCCAAGAGAAAAGAGGACATGTCTACACAGAAACTTGTTGGTGAATGTTTGTAGCAGCGTTATTCATTTAGTCGAAGACTGCAAACAACCCGAATGTCCATCAGTGGATGAATGGATAAACAAATTGTAGTATATTCATATAATGGAATATTATTCAGCCATAAAAAGGAATGAAGTACTGATAGATGCTACAACTCAGATGAGCCTTGAACACATGATGCTAAGTGAAAGAAGCCAGACATAAAAGGTCACATACGATATGATTCTATTTAAATGTATGTGTAACTTTGTAAGAAACTGCCAAACGGTTTTCCCAAGTGGCTGCACCATTTGGCAACCCTACCAGCCACGTATGAGAGTTCCAGCTGGCACTGCATGCTTCATGTCCTTGCCAGCATTTGTTATTATCTACATTTTTTTTTTTTTTAAACGGAGTCTCATTCTGTCACCCAGGCTGGAGTACAGTGGCGCAGTTTTGACTCACTGCAAGCTCCACCTCCTGGGTTCAAGTGATTATCCTGCCTCAGCCTCCCAAGTAGCTGGGATTACAGGCACGTGCCACCCCACTACGCTCAGCTAATTTTTGTATTTTTAGTAGAGATGGGGTTTCACCATGTTGGCCAGGCTGGTCTTGATCTCCTGACCTCAGATGATCCGCCTGCCTCGGCCTCCCAAGGTGCTGGGGATGACAAGCATGAATCACCGCACCCGACCCTGCAGTTTTCATCTGAACCATTCCAATAGGTGTGTAGTGGTATCTCTCTGTGGCTTTATTTTCATTTCATTTTATTTCATTTTCCTAATGACTAATGATGTTGAGTATCTTTTTTTTTCTTTCTGAGATGGAGTTTTGCTCTTGTTACCCAGGCTGGAGTGCAATGGTGCAATCTCGGCTCACTGCAGCCTCCACCTCCTGGGTTCAAGTGATTCTCCTGCCTCAGCTCCCTGAGTAGCTGGGATTACAGGCATGTGCCCCCACACCCAGCTAAATTTTTTGTACTTTTAGTAAAGACAGGGTTTCTCCATGTTGGTCAGGCTGGTCTTGAGCTCCCGACCTCAGGTGATCCACCTGCCTCTGCCTCCCAAAGTGCTGGGATTACAGGGGTGAGCCACCGCACCTGGCCTGAGTATCTTTTCATGTGCTTATTTTCTATCATACATTTTCTTTGGTGAAGTGTCTATTTACATTGTTAGCCCATATTTTTATTAGGTTAGCCCATATTTTTATTGGGTTCTTTTCCTATTTTTGAGTCTTGAGAGTTCTTTATATATAGGTTACCAGTCTCTTATCAGATATGTGTCTGGTAAATATTTTTCTCCCAATCTGTGACTTGCCTTTTTTTTTTCTTACCAGTGGCTTCAAAGAGCAGAACTTTTCCAGCTTGATGACATGACATTTATCAATTTTTTTCATTCATGATCTGTGCTTTTGTGTTTTAATAGGCCGGGCGCGGTGGCTCAAGCCTGTAATCCTAGCACTTTGGGAGGCTGAGGCGGGCGGATCACGAGGTCAGGAGATCGAGACCATCTGGCTAACACGGTGAAACCGCGTCTCTACTAAAAATACAAAAAAATTAGCTGGGCGTGGTGGCGGGCACCTATAGTTCCAGCTACTCAGGAGGCTGAGGCAGGAGAATGGCATGAACCCAGGAGGCAGAGCTTGCAGTGAGCCGAGATCGCGCCACTGCACTCCAGCCTGGGCAACAAAGCAAGACTCCGTCTCAAAAAAAGAAGAAAAGAAAAAGAAAGAAACCTTTGCCTAACCCAAGCTCTTACAGAATTTCTCCTATATTTTTTTCCAGGCATATACCTAATATACCATATTAGTATAATGCTATATTAGGTATATATAGGTATATTAGGTATATGCCCAGTACCCTTTTATAATACCTTTCCGCTTAAACCAGAGTGGCTTCTGTTGTTTGCAACTGAGAACACCAGCTGCTCTGGAAATGATGCTGTCGGTGGTTATGGGGATGGCACCAGTGCTGGTGGTGAGGTTGGAAGGAACAGTCGTGTGAGTTAGAGGTCATGGTTGATGCTGGGGTTAGTGCTGGTGGTGGTCATGGAAATGAAGCAGGTGGTGTTGATCAGTTTCTACCTGAAATTCTTCTCACTGTGGTGCAAAATCCGTGGCAGACCTGATTGTCATCAGCTTGTCACTTCTCATTCAAGATCCATCTATATTGCAGACTCCAACCTGTCAATCTCTCATAAAACAAGATGGAAAGTGGTGGGGGTGAGTCTCAAAGCCACTTCCAAGAATTTGCCTCTGTATATACTTGCCGAATTGTTCAGGATAAGAGTGTTCGTTGAATCATTGTCTGTTGCAGGAAAAAAATGAAAACCAACCGGAATGTCTATCTGTAGGAGAATGGCTAGATAGAGTGTGGTCTCTCCATACTGTGGAATATTACGCAGACTTCAAATAGAACGAGATAGGCCGGGCGCAGTGGCTCATGCCTGTAATCCCAGCACTTTGGGAGGCAGAATTGGGTGGATCACAATGCCAGGACTTTAATACCAGCCTGGCCAACATGGTGAAACCCCGTCTCTACTAAAAAAAATACAAAAGTTAGCCAGGCGTGGTAGTGGACACCTGTAATTCCAGCTACTCGGGAGGCTGAGGCAGGAGAATTGCTTGAAACTGGAAGGCAGAGGTTGCAGTGAGCTGATATCGCAGCCACCGCACCCCAGCATGGGCAAAAGAGCGAAACTCTGTCTCAAAAAAAAAAAAAAAAACCAAAACCCAAACAACAAAAAGCAAAACAAAAAAAACAAATAGAATGAGATAGATCATTACAGACTTCTGCGGAAGGATACTCATGATACATTACTAAATTAAACAACAAATTGCAATGATATATGCTATCCTATTTTTTAAAAAGTATATACAGATGCATGTTTGCACATGCCAAAAAAAATTGTCTGGAACCACACCCAAGAAACTATTATCAGTGGATCTCTAAAAGACACTTCACTTCACATGCTTCTGATCTGTTTGAATTCTTTGCCTTGAGCAGTTACTACTTTAATCTAAAAATAAAACAAAAATACAAAATCATGCATACAAGATGAGGTGGGGCGAGATTATTTTCTTTATTCTCTAAATAAGGAAACGGAGTCATGGAGGGGAGGTGTTGTCCTAACTTGCCTGGGTGGGTGGCCCAGGGAGCCAGTGTGAGGAACTGGCTAGACAGGAGACCTCTCGTCTGGTTCCCAGTTGCTGTTCCCCCACTGCCTTTCTTGGAAGCACGGTCCTGCCTCCCTGCCTGCCCCAGGGCAAAGATGACCTCTGAGCCCTGTTCAACCACCCACGGCAACAGGTAGCTGTGGCTGGGCCAGCCCCTTGTAGTCTTTCCTCCATGTCCCTCTTCTCCCACGTGGTTATCACATAATAGCCCCACTGGCTGTGGGGGGTGTGTGCTGGGTGGATGGTGCCGATTTAGAGGGGCTGAGGATGAGGAAACAGAGGAGCTCTTCCTGACCTATAGCCTGAGGCCCACTGCCTCATTATCCCCTGGGAAGTGTGTCAAGAATGCTGGCAGGGCCGGGCACTGTGGCTCACACCTGTAATCCCAGCACTTTGGGAGGCTGAGGCAGGTGGATCACCTGAGGTCAGGAGTTCGAGACCAGCCTGACCAACATGGTGAAACGCCATCTCTACTAAAAATACAAAATTAGCTGGGGGTGGTGGCGCATGCCTGTAAACCCGGCTACTCGGGAGGCTGAGGCAGGAGAATCGCTTGAACCCGGGAGGAGGAGGTTGCAGTGTAACAAGATCATGCCATTATACTCCAGCCTGGGCAACAAAGGTAAAACTCTGTATCAAAAAAAAAAAAAAAAAAAAATGCTGGCAGGTTGGGTGCAGTGGCTGAGGTGGGCGGATCACTTGAGGTCAGGCGTTCGAGACCAGCCTGGCTGCCTGACAGGGTGAAACCCCGTCTCTACTAAAAATACCAAAATTTGGCTGGGCGCAGTGGCTCAAGTCTGTAATCCCAGCACTTTGGGAGGCCGAGATGGGCAGATCACAAGGTCAGGAGATTGAGACCATCCTGGCTAACATGGTGAAACCCCGTCTTTATTAAAAAACATACAAAAAACTAGGCAGGTGAGGTGGCGGGCACCTGTAGTCCCAGCTACTCAGGAGGCTGAGGCAGGAGAATGGCGTAAACCTGGGAGGTGGAGCTTGCAGTGAGCTGGGATCCGGCCACTGCACTCCAGCCTGGGCGACAGAGCGAGACTCCGTCTCAAAAAAAAAAAAAAAAACCAAAATTAGCCGGGTGTGGTGGTGGGCACCTGTAGTCTCAGTTACTTGGGAGGCTGAGGTAGGAGAAGCGCTTAAACCCAGGAGGCAGAGGTTGCAGTGAGCCAAGATCGTGCCACTGCACTCCAGCCTGGGCAACAGAGACTCCATCTCAAAAAAAAAAACAAAAAAGAATGCTGGCTGCTGGGTTCCACCCCTGGCCCAATAATCTGAACCCCTTGAAGAAGCACACCAAGACCTGGATTTTACGGGATCTAGCTACAAGAACTATGTGAGACGCCCCTCGAAGCTGTAGTTCTCAACCCTGCCTGCTCATTAGAATCACCGGGGGTACTTTAAAAAATACAGGGGCTCCAGGGTCACCCCGGAGATTCTCATGGGTCTGCAATGTGGCCTGGGCGTTGGTAATTTTTCAAAGCCCTCAACTGATTGAATGTGCAGCTGGGCCTGAAAACCCCCAGCCTTCTATTCTAATGACACCAGAATATCTGGACTGGAACCCGTGCATCTGTGGTTTTTCAAATTCCACGGGAGATTCTGATGTGCAGCAAACTCAAGAGCCTTTGATCTGGAGCCTCGCTTCTCAAAGTGTGACTCTTGGACCGCAGCAGCAGCAGCATCACCTAGGAACTTGTCAGAAATGCAGAATCCCAGGCTCTCGACCCACCCAGACTGACTGCATCAAAGCCTGAACATTAACAAGATTCCTGGGTAAATCGTAGGCACATTGCAGTTGGAGACGCAGTTGGAGAATTGAGCTGAAGTAGGGTAAGTTTAATGTTCTAAACTCCCAACCCTAGAATCACCTGGGAGCTAAAAAATCTCCATGCCCAGACAGCACTTACAGCACTTCACAGCGGGGCATCAGTGGTTCCAAAGGTCCTCAGATACCTCCAGTATGCAGGGCTGAGAACCCCAGTGTGGAGGTTTAGCTGGGGCAGGGGTGTAGGGTAAGGGCAAGGTTGGATGGAGGTGATCTCGTCACAGTTAAGGGCACTGGGGGTCCAGCCTGGGATTTGCTTCACTTCCTATGTCCTGTGATCTGGGGCAAGTGATTTAACCTGTCTGGGCCACAGCTTCGTCCTCTGTAAAATGGGGATAGGGAATAGTACCACTCCTTGCCCCAGGGCTGTTGAGAAGATGAAATGGGTTAAACCACATGAAGGACTTAGTGTAGCAGCTGGCTCTCAATAAGTGCTTCATGCCAGCTACTGCTTTTGTTACTGTTTGGCAGAATCTGCCAGTGGAACACAGAGGGTTAAGAGGCTGGTGTCTGAAGGTAAACCCACTGTGCCAAAGTGTGAAGTGTGGGCACACCATCGAACCTCTCTGAGGCTTGCTTTCACATCAACAAAACACAAATAATGATAGTACCCACCTCGCCGGTCTCATCTGTGCCTGCTCTTGCCCGCCTGGAAGCCACACATCCCAAACAGACGTGATTCCATAACGTGAACACAAGAGAGAAGAGGAGATTTTTGTTGGCAATTTTGTTGACAATCTTCTTTCTTTCTTGCTTTCTGCCTTCCTGCCTTTCTGTCTTCTTTCCTTTTTTCTTTCTGTTCTTTTCTTTCTTTCTTTCTTTCCTTTATTCTTCCCCTCCCTCCCTCCGTCTTGTTTCCTTCCTTCCTTCCTTCCTTCCTTCCTTCCTTCCTTTCTCTCTCTCTCTCTCTTTTCTTCTCTCTTTCTTCTCTTTCCTCTCTTTTCTTTTTGAGAGGGGGTCTCACTGTGTCACCCAGGCTGGAGTACAGCGCCACAATCACAGCTTACTGGAACTTCCTCATCTCAGGTTCAAGCGATCCTCCCACCTCAGTCTCCAGGGTAGCTGGGACTACAGGCATGCACCACCACACCAAGCTAATTTTTGTATTTTTGGTAGAGACAGGGTTTTGCCATGTTGCCCAGGGTGGTCTCAAACTGCTGGGCTCAAGCAATTCACCTGCCTTCATCTCCCAAAGTGCTGGGATTACAGGCGTGAGCCACCACAACTGGCCTTTGTTGATAGTTTCTTGGGGAATCAAGGAAGAAGGTTCATCTCACAACCCCAACAGCAGAAGCTTTACTCAAGCAACCACTGGACATGTGTTTCTTCACTCCAGGTTCCTCTGCCCTGCCGGCTGCCAGTCGTCTCCTTGTCCCTCCTCTCACAGCCTCTGGAAACCCCATCTGGGGAACTGTTCTGCAAAGCTGCACCTTATCCATCTCCCAGAGCAAAACACGAGCTACCTGCCTGGCACTGTTCAGAGTGCTTCATGCGACGTCTCCCACTCAGAATTCACAGCGATCCTAGGAGGTAGATCTATTCCTGTGCCCGTTTTACAGACAAGGAAACTGAGGCAGAGTTTTGGTAACCAGTAAGTATGGAATCATGGTTCTACTCCTGGCTCTGTGCCTGCCCCTTAACCTTTCTGACCTCTGCTGTGCTGTTCCTCAGGCGGTGGGGAGGGGGGAGGGTCTCACTCCATCCTCACAGGGCAGGGGAGAACAGGTTAGACCTTGTTTTGCATGATGCATTCATGTAACAAATGTTTGTTGAGCACCTACTATGTGCCAGGTGCCAGGGACACAAGGGCGTGTCCTTATCTTCACAAGAAATATGTGGTTCCTGTCTTCACAAAAAGATGGATTGAGTTCTTTGAAAAGAGACGAAAAGGGTATCACCTAAATCAAGAGGGTCCCGGACACAGTTTTCAGAACCTCTGGGACTGCTTGGCCTCTAGTCCAACCTCGCTCACCCCCACCTCACAGTTGACCCAGACTCAAGGGGGATGAGTCCCTCCTCCCTGACCCTGGGCCCATCGGGGTTGGTCTCTGGCGACAGAAGAGCAGGGTGGGATTGCCTGGCCACAGGACGTTAGCCCACAGGTGGGCTGCAGCCCCAGCCCAAACCCCAGTAGTTCTCTGCCAAGATCTGGGTGCCCCCCGCCCACTTCCTCCCTGGCTCTCCCCTCCCCAAAAGCCGGTAATTGGTAGACAAAGGAGTTTCAGACAGTTGGGGACCTGCGTCCTTTGAGTCCCTGAAAACATGCTATTATTAATTAAAGACTTTGGCTTCGGCGGGGCCCAGGCCTGCCTTTTCCTGGCTGGGCCTCAGACTTCTGTCTCTCCAGTCGTCTCTTCTTGCTAAATTTTTCAGTGTTTTTAACATCAGACTGATGTTACGTATAATTACCAACTTTGCACCCAAATTATATTTGACATGGCTTGTGTGGGAAATTAGACCATTTCAGCGCCTACAAATTCACCTGGGAAGCCAAGGCAGGCATGCGGGCGTGCCGGGGGGAAGTAATTTAAATATTACATGTGCCCTCGTGAAAATGCCAAAACTCTTTAAACTGCCAGGAAGAATTTTGTCTTCCCCTCTGCTTGTCCCCCTCCCCAATCTACTGAGTGCGCCAAGGGTTGGGAAGCAAGGGGCCTTCAGTCAGGGGCCTTCAGTCAGGGGTCTTCAGTCAGGGGCCTTCAGTCAGGGGCCTTCAGAGAGCCCTTTTCACTGGGACACCTCTAGGGACCAGGGAGGGGCTTCCAGAGATACCGACTGGTGCCCTCGTGCCACCTTTACGGGGAAGGCCCATCTCAGTGATGTCTGTCTGTCCGTCTGTCTGCCCCTCCCTTCTCTCCCTCCTGCTTCTGACCCACCTCTTCCTGTGCCAGGGAGAGGAGGCTCCACCCACTCTGGGACATGGTGGAGAGTGGAGGTGGGAAGAGAGTGGCCACAGCACCGAGAACCCAAGCCCTGCTGGGATGCTGAGGCTGGGTCTCTGTGGCCAGTCTAAGTGACAGCCCATCACAGAAGTCGCCTTTGGACCAGACAGGCCTGCCTCACAGGGGTTTCAGTTTGTTGTTTCAATTCAACAAGTCCTGAACACTTACTCTGTGCCAGGAATTTTGCTGGGCATTAGGGATAGAGAAAAAGAAAATCCACTTCATTCGTTCATTTGTTCATTCAACGAACACCTATTGATCACCTATCGTGTGCCAAGTGCTATGTAAGGGGAATATAGGAGTTTAAAAGATTCATTTGTTATTCACTCACCTCATACTAAATAAGCACCTACCATGTGCCGGGCTCTGTGCTGGGTCACAGAGAAGAAGCAGGCAGTCCCAGCCCTCACTGGCTCATAGTGAAGATGGGGAGACAGGCTTCTAGGCAAATAATGAGTTACTGGGTCCATCAAATTGGAAGGCCAGACCCTGTCCCAGTAGCTCCCTTGCTCATAGAAGCTGCCTGGTGGAGGGAGGGAGACTCTGATGGCTGCTAAGCACTGTCACCTGGACCTGTGAGTCTGAGAGACAAGGCAGGGGCTCTGCAGGAGGGAGGCCACCCTTTCCTGGCCCTGAGGCCCGTGGTAGGACCCCGGAGGGGAGATATGGGACCCAGCCTGGCACAGTCTAGGAAAGAAACCTTTTTCTTCCCTTCCTGGACATCAATCCCTGTCTTAGACTACAAAGAGGAGAGCTGGCCCTCTGTAAGGTTTAGCGCCTTCTGGAAGCCATGTTAGGCCAACTTTAGAGACAGGGGTACAGCAGCAATGATGGGGGAGGCTGAGGCACCCGTGCTGCTACCCCCTCCCACCTGTGCCTGGGAAGGTCCAGGACCAGAAAGAAGTCAGCCAGAGCCAGGGGTTCTTGGCCCAGGATAAAGGGACTTCAGAAAGACACACGTCCCAGGCCTCAGAGCCTTCTAAGACTGTGGGAGGTCCTGGAAGCCCAGCCCTGTGTGGATGCAAGGAGGGATGGTGTTGGGTGGCATCCTCTGGGGACTAACCAAGAAGTCCTAATCCCGGACACCAGCTTCTGCCCCTTAGACTGGTGAGTGTGGTTCCCCAGGGCTTTCTGGTCTTCTTTCCTCTATCGCTGGGGCTCTTTTTCTTCCCCCATGTACTGGAGTAGTCAGCCCTATTAGCCCAGCAATCAAGATCGTGCATGGCCCTTGTAGCCAATTGTGTTTTCTGAAGATGCCACAGCAGCATCTTTCATCCACAGGTTCTTCTTACAGTGTGCTCTCAGTGGTCCTCCTTTCCAGGGGAGGGCTCTGTGTCCTCTCCCCTTGAATCTGGGCAGAACTTTGTGAAAGCCTCAACCAATGGAACATGACTGCAGGGACACTACGTGATTTCCGAGGCTAGATCACCAACATTTCGTGCGCTTCTGTCTTGTTCTCCTAGGACTTGCCTTTGGAACCCAGCCACCATGCTACGAGGAAGCCCAAGCTAACCTACGTGGAGAGGCCATGCGGACAAGTTGTGCATGGGGTTCTAGCCAAGAGCCTGGCTGAGATCGCAGCCAACCGTCGGCTGTGTGAGTGAATGTGCCTTCGGCTGATTCCATTCCCTGGTTATCAAGTCACCCCCAGCCTTTGTCTTCCCAGACAAGACCCTAGAACGAGGCAGCAAAGATAAGCTGTTCCCACTGTACCCTGTTGAAATTCGTGTCCCAGACAACCCATGTTTTAGGCCACGAAGTTTTGGGAGTGGTGTGTTATGCAGCCATAGATTCTGGAACAATCTCCCCGGAACCTCTCCATTTCCCTACACACCTTTCCCTCCATAGATGTATTTGGAGTTCCCAGCATGCTATGGTGTTTCCTAGATTCTCCGCCTTTGGCCATACTGTTCCCCTGCCTGGAGTACCCTTCCTTCATTCTTCTGGCAAATGTTTGATTCATCCCTTAAGACTTAGCTTAAACAGGCTGGGAGCCAGGAAGGCCTCACCTCCTCCTCTAGGAAGCCTCCCCCGACCTCCTGTGACCAGGGCAAGTGCTCCTCTGCTTCCCTGGCTATGGGCTCACCTTATTGATTTCTATTTGTTGGCTTTGCTCACCAGGCTGTGGCAGGCCACAGGTCCTGTTTCTCCCAGGCATCTTCATCTCCTGTCCTGGCCAATCTGGAAGTGCTTAGACAGGGCTTGTTTGACCAACTGCAGGGCGCAGAGGATGGACATTAACCCTGGGAACCAGGGATCCATCCCTTGAGCTTGGATCCTACCTCCCTGCCCACATTCTCTGAGCTCTCATTGCAGGGAATCACTGTTGGCTAGGCCTGATGTGGACTGTGAGTGACCTGGGCCTCCAGACCTCAGTTTTGCCACCTGTGAAAGAAGAATGTTGGATGAGGAGGAGACTGAGGGGCTCCTTAACTCATTTCTCAGCGATCCCCAAGGGGTTTAGGCAGCTTCCTCGCGATCCAGCCTCCTAGCCTGACCAGACAGGGAAGGGGGAAGGAAGGGGTTTCGGAAGGAAGTCCCATCTAGCCACCCTGGCTTCATTGGAAACTTGGTGACACTCAGCAAACTCCAGCCCTGGGGGCTGAGCTGGGGCGTGATGAAGGGGTCTACTGGGAGCAGAAATGCCCCGAGGGCAGGACCAGGCCGGTGGAGGCACCTGAATGCATGTCCTGCTCTCCCACCTGCTCACTGCATGATTCAGGCAAGTCATGCCCCTTCACCACGCCTCAGTTTCCTCATCGGAGGAATGGAGAGAGCAGTAAAGCAGCCACTGCAGAGGACTGTTGGGAGGACTTGCAGACCAAGACAGTGGTGCAAAGGGCTCCACACGGCAACTCCACGGGCTCCAGCTCCATGAATGTAGCCATTAGCACTGCAGAGGCATCATGAATGAGACCTGCCCCGTGCCAGTGGCCAAGCCTCATATACTCTTTTTTCTTTTTTGAGATGGAGTCTTGCTCTGTCATCTTGACTGGAGCACAGTGGTGTGATTTCAGCTCACTGCAACCTCCGCCTCCTGGGTTCAAGTGATTCTCCTGCCTCAGCCTCCCACATAGCCCGGATTACAGGCATGCGCCACCACACTTGGCTAATTTTTGTATTTTTGGTAGAGATGGGGTTTTGCCATGTTGGCCAGGCTGGTCTTGACCTCCTGACCTCAGGTGATCCACCCACCTCGGCCTCCCAAAGTGCTGTGATTATAGGTGTGAGCCACCGCGCCTGGCCGTTCATATATTCTTATAAGGTCAGTTCCCACCAGAGATCCTGCAGGAGTGAATTGCCGTCTTACAGGGGAGAGAATGAGGCTCAGAGAAGCTATGTGACTTGTCCAAAGCCACACAGTCATGAAGAAGCAGTACCAAAAATTAGAACTCAAGACTGAGATCTTGCAGCCTCCTCTTCCTGGGACTTCCATGCAGGGCAGGCCCAGAATGATGCACTGATACCACTGCAGGAAGAGTCCATCTCAGCACTGCAGGAAGAGTCCATCTCAGCACTGCAGGAAGAGTCCATCTCAGCACTGCAGGAAGAGTCCATCTCAGCACTGCCAGTGATTTGATGGCAGAAGACTGGGTGCAGCCTCTTTGGACTCTGCTCCCCAGCTCAGGTCAGAGCAGACTCCCGGACCCCAGGGATGAGCTCTAGAAGCACAGGAACATCCCAGACAGGGAACTGGGCTGGGCCCTAAGCCTGCCTTGTGGGTGGGCTGGAAATTCCTCTCACTCTCAGCTCTGGTGGGCCGGGGACGGGCCAAGAGGAGTGGCTGAGTGACGTTTCCTCTGCAATGATGTCCCCAAACAATCAGTGGTCACTACAGTCCCAGTTGGGGCCCTGTATGCCCACACGCAGGCACAGAGCACAGCCCTGGTCCTGGCAACCTGGACCCTACGAGAGTGCACGTGGTTACATGGGCAGCCCCAGCCCTGCCCCCCACACAGTCATGTTCGCAGGCTCACGTTTGCATGCCCACCATGTGTGACGATGCACAGATGGCTCCCCAGGAAGGACAACACGCGGCCCCTGCACACGTGTCCGGGCTCAGCCCTGATTCCTGATACTGCCTGGGCATTGCTCCCTGGATACGCAGAGGGTCCCCGCCCCCCGTGTTCCTCTGCTCTGAGTGTGTGTGCACACAGGTGTGCGTGTGTGCCTGATTGTGTGTGTGTGTGAGAGAATGTGTGTGTGCATGTGAGTGTGTGTGTAAAGAAGATTGGGCAGGGGCTTAGAAGCAGCCGTGGACTTTACTCCACAAAGCAGAGGGTCCTGGAGCTGAAGCCAGGCTAACAGCCGCAGGTCCTCCCTGTGCGCTGAGCCTCATTCAGCCCTGGGGACAAGCCAGTGGAGAGTAGCTCTTATTCTTCCCTTTAGGAATTGTGAAACAGGCCCAGAGAGATTAAACAGCTCACCCAGTCACAAAGCTAGATGAGAGACAAGCAGCTTGGTGGCTCAAAGCCCAAGGCCTTAACTACCAGGTTATGCTGTGGTGGTGGGGTGAACCCTTGTCACCCGCGCTAGCCCTGCCTCCTTGCCTGCCCCCTGCTTGGCGTCCCTTGCCACCTTAACCATTGGTGCCCTTTAAAACAGACTGTGAACTTTCAGTATTTGCTATTCCGCCCCCTCCTCGCCTCTCCCCACCCTCACACAAAACGTCGGCCCTACAGAGGTGGGCGTTTGCCCTGTTCCCTCTGTCCCCAGTGTCCTATGGTACAGTGGGGACTCACAAATGTGTGTAGAAGGGAGGGACTCCATGGATGATTGAACAGGGTCATGCAGCCTCAGCACACAGGGCTTCCTGTGTTCCAGTCCCGAGGAGGGGCTGGTGTAACCGGCAGGAGGCTGGGTCCCTTGGGGGCTGCAGGTACCACCCCCACTCCTTCCCGCCCAGCTCTCAGTCTCCCTCTCTTGGTGGGATGCTGGTGTCTGAGCTGCTGCTGGCGGGGCTGGCTGGGGACTCCCGAGCTGGCCCAGGTGTTCTGGAAGCAACCGCTGCGGCCCTTCCCCCCACACCCCCCACTGTTCTGCTCTCCCAGGATGGCCTCCAGGCTGGGAGGGGGCTGTGATCTCTTGGTGCACACTGGCCCCAAGCAGGGCCCAGAGAAGCCGCTGACACCTGCTCCTTGGCCACGTCTCACCCTTTCTGATTTCCATCTTGCCCCAGGGCCCCCACCTCACCCCACCCTGCCCCTGCCAGGCCCTCTGGTGCCCCCACCCGTCACTAGGTGGCGCCAAGTGCCCTGAGACGGCAGGAAGTCATCCCAGAAGGGCTCAGGACTGGGGGTGGAGGGGCCAGTCCTTATATTCATGCTCCGACTGGGCCTCCTGTCCCCATGTCCCCTTTCTTGAATGGCATGGCAGCCCTTAAGAAAGCTGTGCTAAAGGGTGGTCATACATCCCTCACATGTCCTCACAAGTCTCACAGGCCAACGAGATGAATACCATCTTGTCCCCATTTCACAGATGAGGAAACTGAGGTGCTGGGAAGTGAAAGCTGTATATCCAAAGCAACACTGCTACTAAGAAGCAGAGTCGGCCTCAAACCTGGGTCTGCCTGGTTCCCTTCCTCAGTTCTGCTTCCTGAAAGCCCTCCCGGAAGGATCAGTGGCCCCTGAGTGAACAATGGCCCTGAAGCTGACTTGAGGCTCTGTGGGAAGCCTCAGAGGGGGCAGGTGATTGGAGTGTGATGGGCAGGGAGGATGGACAAGTCCCAGCTGTCCCTGGATTCCCTGGCAGCCGCCCGATGGGTTAGGAGATGAAGGAAGGAGAAGGGGCAGAGGGTCACGGAGTGGAGGGGAACCCCCCAGAGAGTACTAGAGGGCAGCTGGGAGAAGCTTGGGGAGCAGGCACAGGTTGGGGGAGAGGTCGTGCCAGATGTTCTAGGCAGTGCTTGGGTGAGACACTGCTGAGGCGGGCAGACCCTGTCTTGGAGTGTGCAGGCTTCCATGGGTCAGGCCCACCTGCCCACTATGACAGCCAAGTGGCAATGCGGTCCCCCATCCATCCTTTTTTTTTCTTCTTTTTTTTTTTTTGAGATGGAGTCTCACTCTATCACTGGAGTGCAGTGGCGCAATTTCGGTTTACCGCAACCTCCGATTCCAGAGTTCAAGCGATTCTTCTGCCTCAGCCTCCCTAGTAGCTGGGATTACAGGTGCCCACCACCATGCCCAGCTTGTTTTTGTATTTTTAGTAGAGACAGGGTTTCACCATGTTGGCCAGGCTGGTCTCGAACTCCTGACCTCAAGTTATCCACCTGCCTCAGTCTCCCAAATGCTGGGATTACAGGCGTGAGCCACTGCGCCCAGCCCTATCCATCCTTCCCTGGAACACACGGACTGTGCCTGTGCCAGGTGCTGGGGATACCATAGTGAACAGGACCGTGAGGCCCGTGCTTTCTTGGAGGTTACTCTTTCGTTTGGGGAAAATGAGCACTAGACATTCTGCTGTTGAAATTCCTGATATTCCTAGTAAAAGAAAACCAGAGAGATCAGAGAGAACAAAAAGTGATGGAGGGTCTGTTTGGATTGAGTGATCCAGGAGGACTTCTTGGAGGAGATGGTATTAACTGTCAAAGGCCAGAAAAAAGTGATGGAGGATCTGTTTAGATTAGGTGATCCGGAAGGACTTCTCAGAGGAGGTAGTATTTGCTATAAAGGGCCGGAAATGATCTTCTAGGCAGAGGGGCCAGCAGGAGCCCTGGTCCTCAGGCAGGCATGAGCTTAGTGGGCTCAAAGAATAGGAAGGTCAGTGGGTCTCCCGCTGAGTGAGCAAGCGCAGAGGATGGGGGAGGAGGCAAGCCCAAGGCAGGGCCAGACCGAGGAGAATCCTGCAGGGCCACAATTGTCTCCTAGGTAGGAGGGAACGGGGCCTAGAGGTGTCAGCACGGGAGAAACAAGGTCTGCATTTTGGAAGATTATATTTGTTGATGTTGGAGAATAGTTGACAGTGAACAAGGGTGGTGCAGAGATGCCACCTCAGGGACCCAAGGGCCCAAGGGCCCTGCCTGGAGACTGTCAAGCACCTGGGTAGCTCAGAACAGTAGAAAATGCACGGAACAGGGACTCTGGTACTCTGCCCCGATTTGAGTACTGGACACATAGCTCACTGACAACACGTCCTGAAGTCTACAACTGCCCCTCTCTGAGCCTCACTGTCTTTTCCTGCAAAACAAGGACAAGAAGAACTGCACAGCCTCCTTCCCCGGCACGTGGTGAGAGTGGAGGTTGGGGCATGACATGGGGCCAGAGTTTTATAAACCCTAAGGCGCCAAAGGCAGAGCTGGCAGGTAGGAGGACCCTGAACCTGGGGCTACTTTTGGGGACTGATACGGGGCTGACATTGTTTCTCCTAGGTTGAAATCATCCGTACAGATCAGCCTCCATCACTGCTCTGGCCTCCCCTGCCCTCTGGGTCTGGGGTCCCAGCTTGACTGATCCCTGGAGGCTGCCCACACCCCTCCCCCTACCCTCTGTCCCTCCACTTTTTTTTTTTTTTTTTTTTCTGCATCTTCTTTTTAAAATAAAAACGCCGGCCGCTCGCGGTTCGCTGATGTTTATGCCTCAGTAATACATTATGTATTATTTTGTTTTAAGCACAGCTTTTGCATCCTGACAGTAACAATAAAATGTGACTATGGGATTGCTAATACAGACAGACTAATGTTTCCATCGCCCGCCTCTTTTTTTTTTGCGTCCTAAGCACTTTTGAAAAGGCTCCTTTTATATTCCTAATAAAATTATAGCAAAATACATCGATTTACTGGAAAAGAGTTTAGGGTCGGGGTTGGGTTTTTTCCTCCTCCTCCCCCATGTGTGGGCTTCTTTTTTCCCCCCCAAAGACTGATGAATATTCTGAATCAAACCTTTTGAGTGCTGTTTGACCCCCGACCCTGGCTGCATCTGCATCTTCCTGCTGCTGGAGGGCCAGGCTCACCTGGCCCCAGCCTGCTGTGGGCGAGTGTGGGCGTGTTGAGCACTTGGGCTGGGTGCTGGGAAGTGGGGGTGTGCTCCTGCGTATGTTGGGGTAGCATGTGTCAGTGAGGGTGTTCGTGTTTATATCGGGGTGTCATGTGAATGTTGGCTGTGCCTGTGTGTACGTCAGAGTGTCCATGTGTATGCTGGGGCATCTGTGTGCGTGTCAGGGTCTGCCTGTGTGAAGTTGTTGAGGTGTGTGGGACTGTGTGAAGGTGATTGTGGTTCTGTCTGTGTGTGCTAGCGTGTGTGCTCAGCAATACCTACCAGTGTGACTGCTTCTGTGGGAGAATGGGAGAGTGGTGGGTGTTGGGGTGTGAGCCTGGGTGCTAAGGTGCTGGTGGGTGCCCTAGAAGCAGGGTGTGGTGAGTACTGGGCAGTGCGCGCTCATGGATTTATGCAGGCAGAGCTATGAGTCTATCTAGAGTGTCCTGGGGCCACTGACAGTCAGAGTCAGGTTTGTGTCACAGTGTGGAGTGGGCTGGGTGTCATCTGCCTAAGTCAGGGACCAGCAGCGAAGTCCAGTTCTTTCCCGTTGGGGAATGTAGGTTACCTGTTTCCAAAAAGCCTGCATTATCAGGGAATTACTTTCCATCTGAAAAGTGGGGTCTCCTCCTAGTTGGCCTCTAATTCATTTCCATGCTCTGTCTATGAGTGTGTCATTCTGTCTGTCTACATGGGGCTCTGTGGGATCCTGGTGTATGTGAACTGCGCACAGCAGCGTGGTTCCTGGGGCACAGAGGCCACTACAGGCTGTGGCTACGCCGGGCTTGGGGGCTGCCCCTGCCAGCATACAGACATCGATTCTCTGGAGGGGAGGGAGGGAAACCCTGAAGCTGTTGGCAGCCTCCTGGGCAGGGGTGGCACGGGGCGGCAGGTGGGGGAAGGGTTCCAGGCAATACTACGAAGGAGAAGCTTTGGATGGAGAGGACCAGGCCCCTTCCTCCCACCCCAGTGGGCTCAGGGAGAGGGAGGAAGGATGCCCTCCTCATCTTCACCAACATCATTGCCAGCATCCGGGCAGGAGGTCCCGGTGGGCTGAGCAGGAAGCAGTGGCCCAAGCTTTCTGCCCTGGGCACCCACTCTGTGCCAGGACCCAGAATCTGGGGGCAAAGGCTTTCTTTCTATCTCCTTCTGCCTTGGTTTCCTGGGGCCAGACACCTCCAGCTTTCACCCTGCCCCCAGCATCCAGTCTGGGATGTAAAGACACCCCCCGGCTCTCCCCACACCCACAGTGTGCCCCTCGAGGGAGTCTGAACCCCAGATCCTCAGGGTGCCCGTGGCCAGAGGGGCTGCTTCTGGGGCATAGAGCTCAGGGGAGGGCCAGGCGGAGAACCCTGGTTCCCCTGCACCCCAGCCTCCACGGAGCTGAGTGCCTGTTGCCGCGCCTGCTACTACAGCTCAGCCCCGCTTCCTCTCCCCATCCTCCTGCCCGCCCTCTCCGGGAGTGTATGTGGATCTGCACGATTCAGAAACAGGGGAAAAAAAAAAAAAGAATTGGGTTTTGTATACTAAGCACTTTTGAGGGCAATCTTGGGCCCCCTAATCCAGAGGTTTATAACCTCCCCAGCTAATGCTCTCTGACACCGTGTTTTGATATCATTACTACATTATACTCACAATTTTTGAGTGAAAAAATACAGTACTTAGAAAGTCGAAATTCATAAATAAATTCATGTCAAACCGCACTTAATATTGATTTTGTTAGTGTTCAGATTCAATAATAAGGTACTGCGTGCATGAATATTTAAATATAATCATCATTTCTGCATCTCCTAATGGCCTCTGCTCCTCTACACTCAATTTAAACACAATTTAAAAACTATAATGTATTGAAAAATACTAGGATTTAGCAATAAATCATCATCGGGAGATTCCAGGCCTCTTATACGGTGGCTCGATATGGGTTTCTCCGGGGACCGTACAATTAGATTCATGTTTTTAAACTTCTCAATTATCCATATACCATAATTTTATGTGAAAGTTTGTTTTGCGGCCCCCCGCCCCCCGCCGCCCCCACCCCTTGCGGGCCCCCCACCGGCCTCCCTCTGTAGGAAGCATAGAATATGCTTAAGTGTTCTCTTAGCCAGAGTGGAGTGGGGTCAAAGGTGGCCGTCCTCAAACTGAATTAGAGACCAGGCCTGCCAGAGGCAGCCAGCGCTGAGTCACTTAATCACATTATTTGGGAAAAATATAGGGGGGAAAGAGATAAAATGACTTAAAATGAACTTGCCAAGGAGGAAGTGGAGTTTTTTAGATTTATTTAAAAAGCAATCCTTGGCCTGATGAAATAGACGCAGGGCTGCGGCAGGATGTGGTACGAGCCGGGCAGAGTAGCAGAGGGGCGGGGGCTGCCCTCTGGGAGCAGAGGGGCTTCCAGCTTGGCCCCTGGGTCCCAGATCTCCGTGAGGAGTCCCTGGGGGTGCAGAAGGCCGCCGTGGGTGAAGATAAAGAGGGTGCCCTTGGGACCTGGGGGTGCTGCTGTAGTCTTCTCGTCTGGGAGCCTGAAGCAGGCTGGATGGTGTGGGCTGCAGGGAGGATAGGGTGTGGCAGGGCCCCTGGGGTATATGGGGCTGGGCATGGTGCTCCGATGGCGGCAGGCACAGATGGCTCTGAGGGATGGTGGTAGAAGTGGCACAGCAGCAGGCACAGATGACAGGGGTGGATGGGGACCCAGGGCCTGGAGGGATGGTGCCCACGTACCCAGTGTGTGGAATCCAGTGCCTACATGTAGCTCCCGGGAACCCCATAGCCACTGTGTGATGTAGGACATGGTCATGCCCATTTTACAGATGAGAAAGCTGAAGCTCAAAGTGGGGATGCCATTTGTTCAAGGTCACACAGCTACGAGGGGACAGTGTTGGGATTTGAACCCAGCTCATTCTAGAACCAGTGTTCTCTTTGCCTGGCCCCATGCCTCGCTTGGAAGGTGCGGTTGGAGGTGGGGACAATGTCACCTCTGAGCCCTGGCTTCTGGCCTGCTCCAGTGTGCAGTTCAGCTGTTCACATCATAGGGGATGGGACCAACATCTGCCCATACAGGGAAGGGTCAGGGACTCAGTGGGTTTGGCTTCTGGAAAACCGTTTGGCCTCCAGACACTGGGGACGGGGGCTGCGGCGGAGGGGGTGGGGTCACTTACATGGATCCAGAGCTGTTCCTCTGACCCTGTTGCCAAGGAAAACCTGAGTGTTGGACCGACTGTGAGGATGCCCCTGGGGCCACCCTGGAACAAATGGGGCAGGCAGCTGGCGGGAGCTGACTCCTGGCCTTCTGGGCAAGGCTTTCCACATTGGGCAAAAATGCCAGGACAGGACAGGGGCTCTACCTGGGGAGGGGAGGGCCACCAGAGGGCCTGGCTCCCCAGCTGTTTCATGAGCAAGGACAGCAGCAGGGGCCTAGCCATTCCAGGGATGTGGTCAGGTGTAAAATGAGCAGAAGACAGCACCCGGCTTAGCACACTGTCACAGGGAGGAAATAACACAATGTGTGCCTGCCTAGCACAGTGCCTGGCACACAAGGAACTGTGATTAGAATGGCCCATCTGGGCCCAGCCTCAGGCTCCAGATCTCCAGTGAAGGGTGTTTTGTGTTTTTTCCCTTCTGACTGCACTGCCTTGGTCCCTTTGGGTTGGTTTGGGGCTGTGGAGCTTTGGTACTTTGGGACCTGGACTCTGACTGGGGGAAAGTGAGGCCCCCATCCCATCAGCTGGCTTTGCAACAGGGACACCCATGGGACTGTGTCAGCAGGCAGCAGGTTGCCTATCCCCAGACACAAGAGGAAGGCAGTTGAGGGGGCATGAAGGGCCCAAGTGCCAGGCTTCATGGCTCAGCCTCCCCAGCAGCCCACAGCTTCCTGTGTCCTGCTAAGGCCATTACTCATTCATTCACTCATTCAGCAAATGCCTACTCCACACCAGACCCTGTTCTAGGCACAGAGATACACCAGTGAACAAAACACGATTTTTGGCCAGGGGCGGTGGCTCATGCCTGTAATCCCAGCACTTTGGGAGGCTGAGGTGGGAGGATCACTTGAGGCCAGGAGTTTGAGACCAGCCTGGCCAACATGGCAAAACCCTGTTTCTACTAAAAACACAAAAATTAGCCAGGTGTGGTGGTTCACCTTTGCAATCCCAGCTATTTGGGAGGCTGAGTCAGGAGGATTGCTTGAACCTGGGAGGCAGAGGTTGCAGTGAACCGAGATCACGCTACTGCACTCCAGCCTGAGTGACAGAGTGAGATCCTGTCTCAGAAAAACAAACAAACAAACAAACAAAAACAAAAGAAAACAAAAATCCACTACTTTCAACAGAGGACAGAACCTCTGTCTCTTGCTGTGAACCCCTGGCCTCAGTTTCCTCATCTGTGACGAGGGGTTCCATGACCCATTTCATCTCCTTCTGCCTAAATTTTGATCTCGGAGGGGAAGGGGCACGGTGAGCATCATTCTTTTTCCTGGGAATGAGCTTGACAAGACACTCATGGATAAATTATTTTCTTCTGTCTGTCACTCTTCAAGGCTGTGGTTCCCAGATGGTGAGGGCAGGAATGGAGATGAAACAGAGTAAGATTTGGGAAGGTGGGAGCCACTGGGAGCCCTTGAGCCACAGGGGAGGCCCATCCGGGCTTCTCTGTTCCCAAAGTCCTGGGGAACGCGTGCTCTTTAAGGGGGAGGGATAGGTGGGAGGGGGCCCCGCTGAGACCTCCAGCTAATTCCCACGCCCCAGCTCCCCATCCCTCCCGGCCCAGTTGTGGGCCTGGTTAGAGGTGGGATGGGAAGGAATGCATTTCCTTTGCCTTCATGGAAGCTACTGGCTGCCAGAAGGCACAGCCCAAAGCCTCAGACCTGCAGGACCCCCATCTTCTGGACAGAAAGGGAGTTGCCAGTTAGAGAGAGGGCAGACAGCAGTCCTGGGTCCCAGGGTGGCCGCCATGCCCCATAGACAGGATGTAGTAGGGAGAACTGGAGCCTGCAAGGAGTCTCTTCACCTCCCACCCCTGCAATCCACTTCCCCTAAGATCGTCTCCCAGACGTCCCCCTCAGGAACCTCTCTGAGCTTGTAGATCCCGGGACCCCTCTCCAGTTCCCCTCCAGCCCACACACTTGTGCCTACCTTCCCTTTTCCTGCAGACCTCAGTTTGCTCATCTGTCCAGTGGAGCTGCTCTAGCAACATTCCTCCCGCAGGGCTGTTGGGAGAACCTGAGGGACGGGAAGACAGGCCTGGGGAGCCGGAACTGGGGGAGAGCTCCTATTTGGGAATCCTAGAGAGCCCCCGAAGGAGTCAGATTCTGAGGCCGCTGACAGACCACTGGGGACACCCGCTATGCCCCAGTCCTCAGGCACGGAAGGGAGGGCCGGTGCCTCCCGAGGCCCTGTCACTCTGGATCCAGGGCCTGTTTTTTTCTGGAAAACAAGCGACATTCATCACGAGTGACAGCCAGGCCCTAATGCAATCTCGGCTGGAGCCATGAATTGCAAATGCGCCACAGGGAGGAGGCTGCTCCATTAGGGCCCCCAGGGAAGTCACACGCCTGGGCCCTGGGGGTGCTGGTCAGCAGTGGGGACACCTCACAGACCCGGCAGGGTCCAGGGCTCCCACACGTCAGCCTGGACCAGGCCCCGCTGCCTCGGGGTCCTTGGGTTCTCCCAGTGGGGTGGGGACCAGGCTGCAGCGTGGGCAGAGCGGGAGGCAGTTCCTGGTGACTCAGAACTTGCTTTTGTCCTTCTGTGAGATTCACAGGGAGAAATAAAACACCGGGCAATTAACTGGAGCAAGTCGGGTGAGTGGGGCGGGGCGGGCAAGCCTAGAGGCCCCCCACTCTGACACCTCACCTGCCTGGCAATTGGGAGGGCCCCACCCCGGGGCCAGAAGTGCTCATGTGACCAGGGTGCCACGGCCTCTGGGGGTGGGGCCTGTGTTCTGCCCCTCACCCCAAATGGGCCCTGCCCCTCACCCTCACCTGGCCTCCTTCCAGCCACCCACACACGTGTGCCCTCCCCCTACCAACTCATCCTCCCGTGCCCAGGGGCTCTGCTCCTTTCCAGGACCAGTGCCACTTCCACACTGGTGTGCCCGGAACTTCCGGCTCTGCACACACGTCTGTGCCGCTGCCCCCAACTCCCCAGCGTGTGCCTGGGCCTCACGTGTGTGCCCAACATGCTGCCAGCCCAGCACTGAGTCAGGGCGTGCCTGCCTGCCTCTGGCACCCAGAGCAGACGAGTAGACGGGTGGGTTTGTTTTTCCCTGTGTGTTTTGGGTTCAGGAAAAAAAAATCCACAAACGAGCTCTCCCTGAGGCGCTTTTCCCTTCATTTTTCTGCCCAGGTGTCTCTAAAGGGAACTTCATTGTCTGTTTCAAATTCATTTGCACTTAACTCATCCAGAAGTTTTGCAAGAGCTGTTTGAAGTCCAAGGATTCTCTGAGCACCTCTCCACCTCTTCCCACCCTTGTAATGAGCCCTTTAACCCTTGGAGACCCAGAGCTGCCACTGGGCCTGAGTCAAAGGCTCTGCTGTCCCCTCCCCTCCTGGGCGTGGGAGCGAGCTTAGGACTGGGTAGGAGGTGGGAGTGGCATGGGTGCGGGGGTGAGGCTCTGTCCAGCTTGCCCCCTCCTCTGGAACACACACCTACCTGGGCATCTCTCAATGCCCCCCTGCACAGTGGCCTCAGGCTCCACTGTGCAGGGCCCAGCTCTTGGGGCTTTGAGCCTCCCCCACTAATTAATGGGTGCCTGCAAGGGCTAACCCAATCAGCCCCCAAATTAATCTCAATTATAGCGATTTGGTAACTGCAGCGCTAGCCAGCCTGATTGAGCCAGGATTTCATCACCTGAGAATGGGGAGCCGGAACCCAGACAGCTCAGCCTCAGTGTTATTGGCAGGGAGCGGAATTGGGGTGGGGGAGCTGGGTGGGGCTCTGGGGCCCCAGGCAGCCCAGCCTTTATCAGCACCATCAAATTACTTCACGCCAGCTAATACTCACGTTGGCAACCAGTCCTGCTATCCCCTGCCACACACACCCCCGTCCCAGCTACTAGGGAAGGTGGAGGAGGCTCTGGGTGGATCTTGGGCTGCCTCTCCAGGTCCCCTCAGCTCACAGCCTGGAGAGGAGGCTGCTGAGCCCAGTGGAGCCCAGAGAGGTTAGGCTCTGGAACTCCAGGCTCTAGACCCCGAGATCCAGTTGGGCTGCCTCCCTGAGGACCGCGAGGCCGGGAGGCAGACGTGGGCAGATGACTCTGGTGCACTGGCAATTCCCTGTGGTTTCCAAAGCCCTTTCCCATCCAGTAGCACTGGTTTGCTCCCTGCAACATCCCCACAGGGCAGGGCAGGGCTATTAACTCCATTTTACAGAGGGGGAAGTAGAGGCCCAGGGAAGAGACTCGGCTTGCTCAACGTGTCAGTACAGGAGCCAGGGCTCCACCAGGCCGCAGGACTCCTAGTGCAGTGCTCTTCCCATGAGAACACGTCAGCTGGGAGACTGTCCTCCTGCCCCCAACTTCAGCACCCTCCACATCCCCATCACACACCCAGCGCCTCCTCTTCGTCCTCCTCCCTGAGCTCTAATTGCCCCAACGTGTTGCCATTTGCTCATTCATTCAGGCAGTCAGACTTCTCCAAGGCTCAGTTTCCTCATCTGTAAAATGGGGTGAAAATCATTACATCTGCTCCCCCACCCACCCCCACAGGACCCTTCCTTCCTTCCTTCTTTCTTTCCTTCCTTCCTTCCTTCCTTCCTTCTTCCCTTCCTCCCTTCCTCCCCCCCTCCCCTCCTCCCTTCCTCCCTTCCTACCTTCCTCCCTTCCTCTCTGTCTCTCTCTTTCTCTCTCTTTCTTGTTGAGACAGTCTTGCTCTTGTCACCCAGGCTGGAGTTCAGTGATGTGATCTCAGTTCACTGCAACCTCTGCCTCCAGGATTCAGGGGATTCTCCTGCCTCAGCCTCCTGAGTAGCTGGGATTACAGGCGTGTGGCACCGCGTATGGCTAATTTTTGTATTTTTAGTAGAGACAGGGTTTCACCATGTTGGCCAGTCTCATCTCAAACTCCTGACCTCAAGTGATCCTCCCGCCTCGGCCTCCCAAAGTGCTGGGATTACAGGTATGAGCTACCGCGCCCGGCCCCTACAAGGTACTTTCTATGTCCTGAAGCCTTCTTTGAGTGTCAGGTTTCAATTGCTGTTTTTACGAAAAGTCATGGTGGCAGCAGAGGGTACCGGAGACCTGGCAGCTCCTGGTCTGTTCCTCAGCCATGGGGCATGTTCCTGTGGACAGGACAGCGGGAGGGCCACCTCCCTGGGGCTGGGCAATGGCTCTCTATGGTGGAATCCAGGCAGCCGAAGAAGTCTTTGGGGCCCTTACTCCTCACCCTGGCCCACCCCACACTGCCAGTCGAGACCCCTGTATCATAACACTCCAGCTCCTGGAGGACTGTGACGTCCTTGGTCACCTCCCCCTGAACACACGAATGAATGAATCGGGTCCTACATCCTGTGGAAGAGACAGAAGAGACACTTAACATAGCTCAAGCTACTTCCACACACCCTCAAGCTACTTCCTTCCACCCTGGCCTCTGGGGGGCTCTTCTGTCTTCAGGGCCCTGTCTGTCGCACCTTTGGCGGTAGCCCTGGGGTAACTCCCACCACCCTGCCCTCTCAGCCCTGGGCCTGGTTGACCAGCTGGGAAGGGGTCCAGAGGTCATGGTGGGATTCTCTCGGGAGTGCTTTGCCAGGCCCCCAGCATCGCCCGTGAGCCTGGGCACCACTCACAAGGGCTGTCACCCTGCAAGGGAGCCAGGGCCCTGCGAGGCCTCCTGCCCCCACTTCCCGCAAACAGTGGCAGGATGATTGATTTTGCGGGAAGAGCAGCCCCGAGGGTGGGGGCGGGGAGCCGGGGCGCCAGGGGATCCTCACTCCATTTGCTTGTGGCTGTGAGTCAAGGCCAGGTCCCTCTGGGCAGGATGTGAGGTGTTCCCCACTGTGCCTGCTGTGGTGGGGGGGCAGGGAGGGCCTTATGGGGCTTCCCACAGTAGGCCCAGGGCCCTGGGGGGCCTGACAGCCTTGAGGGGGCCCTCCAACCCCTGGAACTCCTGGTCACCCCGTTAGAGGATGTGGCTGGCATGGCTCACCCCAGGGAAAACGAGTCCTCCCTCACTTTATCTGCAGCTGGGCAGGGGATGCGGAAGGGCAAGGAGAGACTCTATCCTGGGCTGAGCCGGCCCCACTCTACCTGGGACTCCTGCCCTATGGCCAGGCCTGCAGAACTCCCTCGGGACCTGAGGGGGAAGGAGGGAGCTCTGAGCCATTCGAGAGTCATGGGTACATCTGCTCAAAGACAGACAGACAGACAGACAGACATACACACACTCGCCAGGATTCACAGGGACTCAGGGTCAGGTCTTCAACGCCTCATACCCACAAACGTGCGTGCCTCACACAGGGGCATGGTGTCCTGGAAACATGCTAATATGAGTGGACTCCAAGCAAACCCCGCTCCACGAGGCTGCCCCAGCGGTGGACACAAAGACAGCGACACCTTCAACAGCAGGGGAGGGGGTTTTTTTTCTTGTCTCCTGTTCCTCTTGGAGAGACAGTCAAACTGAAACCCAGGAAGAGAAAATGATTCAGACCCTGGGTGAGTCGGCAGCAGTGAGCAAGTCCCAGGAGGTCACTGGGATTCAGGATGCTCCAGAAAAACAGGCCAGAGCCCTCTCCATTTGCCACATTAGTCCCCAAGCTTTTGGGCCTGGCACAGGTGTGTGTGTAGTGGTGGTGGAGGCGTGGGGGGCAGGGAAGCAGCTTTTTCTAGTATTGCCAGACAGAGAAGGGGATGACTTCCGCTTGGATTGAGAATCACGGAGGATTTCTTGGAGGAAGGGATGACAGGAGTTCTTCATGAGGGAGGAGTAGGAGGCAAGCAGGAATTTGGGGGTGGGACCCTGGGAGAGTTTGGGGAAGCTGGGTGTCTTGACTTGGGTGAAGGGAGGCAGCCTCTGGGAGCAGAGAGCAGCTGGAAGTGGGTCGTGGAAGTGGGTTTGCCAGTGAAGTGCTTGCGGTGTGTCTGCAGCGTGTCCTGGCTGTGCTCAGTGCTACGTGAGACCCAGGGGAAGTCCCCACAGCCAGCCTTGCCTCCAGGGACCTTGCAAGTTGGCTGGGAGGACAGAATACGCCCCTAGTCATGCAGAAAAGCATCCAAATACAGTCATGAAATCATGGTGAGGGGCACCAGTAACCCCCCGACCCAAGCTCAGTCAATGCCACTGGAGCTCAAGAGAGTGAGGGAGGCTCAGACTTCCAGGGAGGGTTGGGTCGGGGTCAGTGCAGAGGAAGGACACCCCAGGTGGGCAGGGGCTTGCAGAGGGGACCCAAAGAGACTGACGCAGGCCCGCATTCCAGATTCTGTCTGGGGAAACCTGGAGAGACCACAGCAGCCCTCAGAGGCCCATCACGAGTACAGATGGCATCCAAGCACCCCCAGCCCCACTCGGTACCCAGGGATTCACCATGAGCTACTCTGTTTCCCGCTACATCCAGGAAACGCTGTTGACTGAGCCGTGGTGGGTGTGACTGTAAAGGCTCTGAGAAGGCCTGCAGAGGTGAAACTGCTTAGTTTCTGTCTTTTTTGGTTTAGATATTATTAGTTTCTTATAGAAGAGACATACAAATTATTTACACGGTGAAACTTTCAGAACTGCAGTGCAATGGCAGCTTCAATGTGATGCCATTTCAATGAGCAATTAATTTCAGTCCACATACATCCTAAGAATGTCACCATCTCTAAATAAGAAATAGTCCTTATTGGCTTCCAGATCTCTGAGTAAGTGGAGGTTGCTGGTGGGCGGCATGCCCAGAGAGGGCATGGAAGCTCCACACCCCTTCCCACATACCTCACCCTAAGCATCTCTTCGTCTAAAACCTTAAAGATAAAGCAAAAAGTCACCCAACTTCTTGGTTGACAATATGGGCTGGATACTGAAGTTTCTTCTTCCTGTAATAATTACTGCTTTATAAATTCAGGAATATAAAGAAAATCTAAAAAAAAGCTGAGCATGGTGGCTCACACCTGTAATCCCAGCACTTTGGGAGGCCAAGGAACGTGGATCACTTGAGGCCAGGAGTTTGAGACCAGCCTGGCCAACGTGGTGAAACCCTGTTTCTACTAAAAATACCAAAATCAGCTGGGTGTGGTGGCGCGTGCCTGTACTCCCAGCTACTCAGGAGGTTTAGGCAGGAGAATCGCTTGAACCCAGGGGACGGAGGTTGCAGTGAGTCGAGATTTCGCCACTGCACTCCAGCCTGGGCGACAGAGTGAGACCCTGTCTCAAAAAAAAAAAAAAAAAAAAAGACAAGAAAAGAAAGAATCCTTGTTGTCTAGAACAACTTTAGAGCCTCCATATTCTGGGAGAATAGCTTAATCTCCAGCTTTCACTCTACTATTTGAATCCCTCTACCTTCCCTTAAAGCTGCTACTATTGCTTGCAATACTCTTCTGGAAGCATCAGGCCTCATTGGTTACAGTTTTGGCTGCACTCCTTCAACCAATACTGGGTCAAGAGCAAAAGAAACTTCCTAAGTCCTGTCCTGCCATGCCTCCCACCATCATAGTTTGTACTCATGCTTATGTTCTCTCTCTCTGTTTTTTTTTTTTTTTTTTTTTGAGATGGAATTTCGCTCTTGCTGCCCAGGCTGGAGTGCAATGGTGCGATCTCAGCTCACTGCAACCTCCACCTCCAGGATTCAAGTGATTCTCCCGCCTCAGCCTCCTGAGTAGCTGGGATTACAGGCACCCACCGCCATGCCCGGCTAATTTTGTATTTTTAGTAGAGACAGGGTTTCACCATGCTGGTCAGGCTGATCTTGAACTCCTGACCTCAAGTGATCTGCCCGCCTCCGCCTCCCAAAGTGCTGGGATTTCAGGCGTGAGCCACTGTGCTGGGCCGCTTATGTTCTCTTTACCTGACTGGTGTCAAACTTCCCTGATCCCTCAGAATCTTGGTTTTGGCCACCTGTTAGTATAATAACGTGCTGTGGAAATAGTGTTTGGAAAATGCTGACCTAAATCCTTAAAAACTCCCCTTTTCCTGATTACTAAAGCATTGCAGTGTCCATGTTCATTGTAAGAAATATGGAAAATATAATAAAAAATAGAAAAAAGTTCCAATCCTTCAATTTCTCATCACCCACTCTTTTTTTCTATGAATATGTAAGGATTAGGGGAGTGCATGTAAATCTGGATTAGGATCATATAGTTTTTTATTTTTATTTTTTAAGGATCAATATAAGTCATAAGAATCATATAGTTTCATATCCTGCTTTTTTTCCTGAATTTTATGATTTACTTAATATATGCAAAAGAGTATAAGTACAGTTTAAAGAATAATAATAAAACAAACAACCAGATATCCACTCCCAAAGTGCTGGGATTTCAGATGGTGGCTCACACCTGCAATCCCAGCCCAGCACTTCGGAAGGCGGAGGCGGGAGGATCGCTTGAGCCCAGGAGTTTGAGACCAGCCTGGGCAACATGGTGAAACTCTGCCTCTATCAAAATAAATATAAAAGAATTAGCTGGGCGTGTTGGCGTATACCTGTCATCCCAGCTACTTGGGAAGCTGAGGTGGGAGGATCAGCTGAGCCCAGGGAGGTTGAGGCTACAGTGAGTTGCATTCACACCACTGCACTCCAGCCTGGGCGACAGGGTGAGATCCTGTCTCAAAACGAAATAAAAATAATAAATAAATAAATATTCTTTGAGAACTTGAATTTTGATGGCTGCCTAGTGTTCCTTCAATGGGAGTACCATATTTTATTCAACCATCCCACTTTCTCAGAAATTTAATTGCTTTCAACTTTTTCTACTAAAAAACACCATGAGGAAACTACTGTTTGTAAATCTTTGCCCATAATCAGAACAATCTCTGACTATTTCTTTACTATAAGTGAATAGAAGTAGAATTATAGGTTCAAAGTTTTAAAATAGTAATTGCCAACATATACCAAGCATGTCTATGCCAGATACTATAAAGACAGTTTACATGTATTAGCTCATTGAAATGTACAACTCCTGTGGTAGGTACCATTCTTTTTTTTTTTTTTGATATAGAGTCTCACTCTGTCTCCTAGGCTGGAGTGCAGTGGCACAATCTCAGCTCACTGCAACCTCCACTTCCCAGTTTCAAGCAATTCTCCTGCCTCAGGCTCCTGAGTAGCTGGGATTACAGGCGCCTTCCACCACGCCGAGCTAATTTTTGTATTTTTAATACAGACAGGGTTTCACCATGTTGGCCAGGCTGGTTTCGAACTCCTGACCTCCAGTAATCTGCTCACCTCGGCCTCCCAAAATGCTGGGATTACAGGTGTGAGCCTCTGTGCCTGGCTGGTAGGTACTATTCTTATTCCCATTGTACAGACGAGCAAACTGAGGGTCAGAGAAGTCAAGCGAATTGCCCTAAATCACACAGAAAGTAGCAAAGCTGGTTCTTGAACCAGCAGTCTGGTTCCAGAGTCTGAGCTCTTAGCCACTATACAATGCTTTGGTTTGTTCATTTATTTGAGAGTATCTACCGAGACCTACTTAGTGCCAGGCACTATTACAAATGATAGGTATATAGCAGTGAACCAAACCGATAAAAATCTCTGCCCTACATTCTAGTTGTGGCAACAGTGAACACAGTAAGTATAATCTTTACGTTGTTAAAACGTGGCAAGTTTCCTGGCCAAAAAAAGAAATGCTATTGCAGGTAGACGGGGCTGGGCATGGCGACTCATGCCTGTAATCCCAGCACTTTGGGAGGCCGAGGCGGGTGGATCACCTGATGTCAGAAGTCTGAGAAGAGCCTGGTTAACATGGTGAAACCTCGTCTCTACTAAAAATACAAAAAATAAGCCAGGCGTGATAGTGCATGCCTGTAATCCCAGCTACTTGGGAGGCTGAGGCATGAGATCGCTGGAACCCGGGAGAAGGAGGTTGCAGTAAGCTGAGGTTGTGCCACTGCACTCCAGCCTGGGAGACAGAGTGAGATTGTCTCAAAAAAAAAGAAGAAAGAAAAAGAAAGAAAGAGAGAGAGAGAAAGAAAGAAAGAAAGAAGAAAGAGAAAGAAGAAGAAAGAAGAGAGGAAGGAAGAAAGGAGGGAGGGAGGGAGGAAGGAAGAAAGAGAAAGAAAGAGAGAGAAAGAAAGAAGAAGAAAGAAAGAAGAAGAAAAAGAAAGAAAGAAGAAAGAAAGGAAGGAAGGAAAGAAGGAAGGAAGGAGGGAGGGAGGGGAAAGAAAGAGAAAGAAAAGGAAGGAAGGAAGAAGGGAGGGAAGAAGGAAGGAAGGAAGGAAGAAAGAGAAAGAAAGGAAGGAAGGAAGAAGGGAGGGAGGGAGGAAGGAAGGAAGAAAGAAAAAGAAAAAGAAAAGAAGGAAGAAGGGAGGGAGGAAGAAAGGGAGGAAGGAAGAAAAAAGAAAGAAAGAAAAAGAAAGAAAGAAAGAAAAAGAAAGAAAGCAAAGAAAGAAAGAGAGAGAAGAAAGAAGAAAGAAAGAAAGGAAAAAAGAGGGAGTATAGAAGTCAGCATGCAATTTCAAATAGGGAGGTCAGGGAATATCCCCGAGAAACAAATATTCATGCCAAGTCTTGAGGAAGGTGAAGGAGCAAGTCCTTTTGAGGTCTGAAGGGAAAGCACTCCAGGCAGAGGCACCTGCCAGTGCAAAGGCCCTGGGGCAGAGTGGCCTGACTGTCCCAGGAGCAGCAAGGAGGCCAGTGGGGCTGGAGTAGAGTGAGAGGTGAAGTGGGAGGAGGTGAGATCAGAGAGATAATGGAGGAGATGCAGATGGCAGGGCTCTGAGGGCCACTGTGATGACTTCAGCTTTTCTCTGGTCCTGGTGGGAGCCGTGGAGGGTTTGAAGCAGAGCTGCGATGTGATCCGGCTTATGTCTAACAGGATGCCTCTGGTTGCTGAGTGGAGACTGCATAGAGTGCAAAGGTAGAATTTCGGAGTCTTCTGTGACAGTCCAGGATGATGGTAGCTCAGCCCAGGTGGGTAGTGTGGGCTGGAAAGAAGTGGTTTCCTTCTGGATGAATTTTGAAAATAGAGTTGACAGCGTTTGCAAATCACTTGGCTGTGGGATTTTTTTTTTTTTTTTTGAGATGGAGTTTCACTCTTGTCTCCCAGGCTGTAGTGCAATGGCAAAATCTCATCTCACTGCAACCTCTGCCTCCCGGGTTCAAGCAATTCTCCTGCCTCAGCCTCCTAAGCAGCTGGGACCACAGGCATGTGCCACCACCCCCAGCTATTTTATTATTATTACTATTATTATTATTATTTGCATTTTTAGTAGAGATGGGGTTTCACCATGCTGGCCAGGCTGGTCTCGAACTCCTGACCTCAGGTGATCCACCCGCCTCTGCCTCCCAAAATGCTGGGATTACAGCCATGAGCCACCACGCCTGGCTGGCTGTGGGATATTTTTAAAAGAGAGGAATCCAGGACGCCTAAGCCTTGGAGAAGCGGAGATGCCATTAGGACAGCTGGGAAGCCTGGGAGGAATTTGGTTGGAACACGTTATGTTTGGGGGGCTGAGGCAGACATCACTGAGAGCTTGGTACCCTGTTCTCTGTTGGGCACATAGGAGGATGGTACATCTTGCCACACTGAAGTTAGATGTTGCCGTGAGGCTAGCTCTGGCCAGAGAATTGTGGGTGGGGGTCATATGTACGATTTCTGGGTCAGGGCATTTAATCACCTCCAACTCCGCGGGTTCTGTCCTGAGGCTGCCTAAGGAGGAGGCACTGAGGTGGAACCTCCATTAACCTGGGTTACTGAGTGACTCATGAAGGAAAGCCCCCTGCCTATCTGCCCTGGACGTGTATCATCAGAAAGGAATAAGCCTTTGTTGTTCTTTTTTTTTTTTTTTTTTTTTGAGACGGAGTCTTGCTCTGCCACCCAGGCTGGAGTGCAGTGGCCGGATCTCAGCTCACTGCAAGCTCCGCCTCCCGGGTTTATGCCATTCTCCTGCCTCAGCCTCCCGAGTAGCTGGGACTACAGGCGCCCGCCACCTCGCCCGGCTAGTTTTTTGTATTTTTAAGTAGAGACAGGGTTTCACCATATTAGCCAGGATGGTCTCGATCTCCTGACCTCGTGATCCGCCCGTCTCGGCCTCCCAAAGTGCTTTGTTGTTCTAAGACACTGAGATTTTAATGTTGTTTGTTACAACAGCATAATTTATCTTGACTAATACAGGCACCTATTAGCAGGACTGTCAGGTAAGGTTGTACAGGTTGTACACTATACCAGGGCAGCATAACCAAGGGGGTTTCATTTTGATCGTAGACCTGTCTACCTTCCAGGTCCTGCACACAGGTAAGGATGGTGTTCTGTTGCAGTCACGCTCAGAGTGGCCCCTGAGGCTGCTCCTCTTGCTCATAGACTCCTTGGGAAGCCCAGTTTCCACCTCCACCCAAGTCTAAACCTGTCAAGGCTGCATCACAGGGCAGGGGTGGTGAGGGGAGTGGTCAGAGTGTGACTGTTACCTTAGTGCCTGGTGTAAGTGAGCAGGTGTGTATGCCCGGCCTAGGCTGCTGCCCCCAGGAAAGCTGCTTCCGAGCCAACCCAGGCCAAGCTAAGGGGGTGAGTGCGGGGCACTGCCATGCCCAGCCCCAGCACTGCTTCTAACGGGATGCATATGCTCTGGCCACAGATTTAACAAGAAGTTTGATTTACAGAACTGCTGTTCAGATTAACTGAAGCTGGATGCTACTGATTAAACCCCAGAGCCAGTGCCCTCCCCCTCCCTTTGCAAGGACCATTCTGGGGCTGCCTGGCCCGGTCTGGAGCAAGCAGGTGTGCTCTGCCTCCTCCTGTCCAGACTTCCCGCCGCTGGATGGGATCATGTGCAGTGCCAAGTTTTAAAGAAAGCTTCTTTTGCTTTAGAAAGTCACTTTCTTCTAACTGGCTAAAGGCTGTAAGAGCTGGAGGCAGCCCCGCCTCTTCTCCAAGTGCAGATGTGCAGCAGACAGGCTATGGACATGCTGGCAGCTCTGGGGAGAGAACTGAGCGACAGATAGAAGTTTATAAATTGTCAGCATATGCTCGGTGTTTAAAGAGTGAAGGCACAGAGGGGATCTCAGAGGGAGGGGGCACGTGGAGAAGAGTCAGAGGATGCTTGGATGTTTATGGTGGGAATGAGGAAGAGGAAGCTGCACAGTAGACTGGAAGGAGCAGCTGAGGAAAATGGCGAGGAACAGCCAAATAAGGAACAGGTGTTCAGGAGGGCGTAGGGACCACTGCGTCCTAAGGGCTGCGAACTGATGACTGGGCTTGGCTACCTGGACCCTAGACTAGAGGAGTTAGTGACATAGAGGATGGGAGGAGAGGAACCCGAGCTCCCTGAGTCTGAGAAAAGGATGGTAACCAAGGGGAGGTGGGTCAAGGGAGAAGTGAGGCTGATGAGCCCAAGACTGGGACAGCTCTTGCCGCTTGAAATGGAGTTGGAGCTCTGTCCTCAGGCAAGGAGAGGGATGAGTCCTGGGCCCAGCGGGAGGTGCTGGCCTTAGATGGGAGGTGCTATCTCCCATTAGATTGCCAGGTTGCCCGTGTGGAATTTCCCCATTCCGGGCCCCTAGCAGCAGCGCCGGAGCATGGCCTGTTTCCCGTCTGCCCCATGCCCCCCTGGAGATTCCACAGTGCACTCAGAGCCCTCTCCTTATGGGGTTTCCAGTCACCTCCCCAGCTTGGGTACTGCTCTCTGGGAGTCTCCCGCTGTGGGGAGGAATTAGGATCCGCATGGACCTTTTCCCACCAGGCCTCGATGAAACTGCAGATGTGGGAACCAGGCCCAGAGAAGCTAAGTCACTTGCCCAAGGTCAGGCAGCTATTAAGTGGTAGATTCGAATTCATTCCCAATTCTGCCCAACACTCTCCTGCTCTCAGGGATCAGAAGAGGGAATCGGATTGGGAGCTCCCTGTCAGAAGCGCCTGTGGGCTGCGCAGGTTTTGCCTCCTGCTGCTTTTGTGTTTATGCCTTCGGTACCGGGAGTTAGATGCTTTCATGGGGTCGGCAGAAGAAGTGCAAGGCCAGCGGCAGGATCAGGGCTGTCAGGGCAATCTCCTCAAGGAACCCACTAAGAAGCAGGGAGCCAGAGAACGAGCAGGGTTAGGCTTGGTGAGGAGCGATGGCACGGGGGCGTCCCTGGCAGGGGGCAGAGCACGGGCAAAGGCCTGGAGGCTGGAGTGCAGTTCGGGAAACCGAGGGAGCCAGCCGGCCGGGGCGGGCGTGCCGGGGCTTCGGAGGGGCCTGCATCCTCGCCCGTCGGGCCAGGCCCGGCACCCCCGCTGCGCCCGCAGCCCGCCCAGGGCCCGCCTGCTTGGAGCCAGCCTGGCCCCGCCCGCGCGGTGGTCGCCCGGCAGCCCGGGGGCGTCTAATGGGCTGCGCAGCCCGCGTTCCGGGGAGTGGTCCCGGCCGCGCTAATGTGCGGTCGCCCCGCCCGCCGGCAGCTGGTGCCCCCGCGCCGACCCCGGGCTCCGATCGATACGCATCAGGCGGCGGGCGGCCGGGAGCCCCCACAGCGCCCCCTCCCCGGGGCGCCGCCGACGGCAGAGCAGGGGCCTCCCGCGCCGGGGGTGAGGCAGGGCGGGCCGGGTGGGGAGGGGCGCCGCGTCTGGGACCCCCGGGCCGCGTCCACCCTGCGCCTCTCCGCCCCTCCAGCTCGGGCCAGACTTCGGCCTCCTCTCGCCTCCCTCCTGCCCCTTTTCTGCTGTGGGGGACCCGCTCCCCGCCTCCCCTTCTCTGTCTCTCTCTAGGGCTCTCCCCAGGACCGCTCAGCCGCCCCGGACAGGAAGCTGTGGGCTTTGGGCGTCTGGAGTCCCCATCCCTCTCGCCTGGGATAGCCGGGTGAAGGTTTTAGGGCCGGGCCAAGGCCAGGGTCACAAATCCTGTGATCCTGGGCGGGGACCTGGGTAGGGCGCGAATGAGGCACTTGAGTGCAAAACTTCAGGGGGCGCCAAAAACCCCTCAGAAATCAAGATAAATAATATTTTCGTGCAATTTATTTATTTATTATTATTATTATTATTTTTAGACAAGGTCTCACTCTGTCGCCCAGGCTGAAGTGCAATGGAGAGATCACGGCTCACTGCAGCCTCCATCTCCTGGGCTCAAGTGATCCTCCCACCTCAGCCTCTCGAGTAGCTGGGATTACAGGCTTGCACCACTGCGCCCGGCTAATTTTTTTTTTTTTTTTTGAGATGGAGTCTCACTCTGTCGCCCAGGCTGAAGTGCAGTGGCATCATTTTGGATCACTGCAATCTCCACCTCCTGCCTTCAAGTGATTCTCATGCTTCAGCATCCCAAGTAGCTAGGACTACAGGCGCGTGCCACCAAGCCAGCTAATTTTTTGTATTTTTAGTAGAGATGGAGTTTCACCATGTTGGTCAGACTGGTCTCGAACTCCTAACCTCAAATAAACCACCCGCCTTGGCCTCCCAAAGTGCTGGAATTACAGGCGTGAACCACCGCACCCAACCCCTGGCTAATTTTTGTATTTTTAATAGAGGCAGGGTTTCACTATATTGCCCAGGCTGGTCTTGAACTCCTGCACTCAAGTGATCCATCCGCCTCAGCCTCCCCAAGTGCTGAGATTACAGGCATGAGCCACTGCACCCAGCCCTAATGGAATACTTTTTAAAAGCAAAATTAATGCAAAATTTTTTGTGGTGAACAACACATCAAAATTTTAAATACAGACAAGATCAGTAACTGCCTAGCTGAGACATATTGGAGCCTGCATCAAACGAAAAATCAGAATACTGATCCTGATATTTAAACTTTTGAGATTTTGTTCATTGTAGATTGTTCACCATGGATTTTAAAGGATGAGAGTCCACTACCTCGGCTGTGATTAACCAGTGAGAAAGCATCACGTGCAAGCATCTTAATTATCTTTTTTTTTTTTTTTGAGACAGAGTCTCGCTCTGTCGCCTGGGCTGGAGTGCAGTGGCCGGATCTCAGCTCACTGCAAGCTCTGCCTCCCGGGTTTACCGCCATTCTCCTGCCTCAGCCTCCCGAGTAGCTGGGACTACAGGCGCCCGCCACCTCGCCCGGCTAGTTTTTTCTATTTTTTAGTAGAGACGGGGTTTCACAGTGTTAGCCAGGTTGGTCTCGATCTCCTGACCTCGTGATCCGCCCGTCTCGGCCTCCCAAAGTGCTGGGATTACAGGCTTGAGCCACCACGCCCGGCCAATTATCTTTTTTAAAAATAGCTTTATTGGGATATAATTTACATGCCATATAGTTTACCTAATTTAAAGTGTAAAATTCAACTGGGTAAGGTGACTCACACCTGTAATCCCAGTGCTTTGGGAGGCTGAGGCAGGAGGATCATTTGAGGCCAGGAATTAAAGACCAGCCTGGACAACATAGCAAGACTCAGTCTCTACAGAAAATGCAAAAGTTAACTGGGTGTCATGGTGTGCGCCTGTAGTCCCAGCTACTTGGGAAGTTGAGATGAGAGGATCGCTTGAGGCCAAGAGTTGGAGGCTGCAATGAGCTATGATCACACCACTGCACCCCAGCCTAGGCAAGAGAATGAGATCTTGTCTCAATAATAATAATAAAGTGTGAAATCGAATGATTTTTAGTATATGCAGAATTGTGCAGCCATCACCACACCAATTTTAGAACATTTCCATCATTCCTGAAAGAAGCCCTGTGACCACAGCAGTCACTCCTCATTCCCTCTCAGTGTCCAGCCCTAGGAAAGCACCAGCTTGTTTTCTGTCTTTGGATTTGCTTATTCTGGATATTTCATATAAATGGAAACAGACAATCATACATCTCTATGTATTGCTTTTTCACTTAAGTATAATATTTTCAAGGTTTGCCCATGTTGCAGCATGGATTGTGAATATTTCATTCCTTTACATTGTCAAATAATAACTCATTGTATGGATATACCACAGGTTACTTACTCATTTGTTTGTTGATGGACATTTGGGTTTCTATTTTTGGCTATTATGAATAATACTGCTGTGAACATTCTTATGAAAGCTTTTGTGTGGGCAAACTTTTTTTCTTTTTTTTTGAGGCAGAGTCTCACTCTATCACTCAGGCTGGAGTACAGTGGTGCCATCTCGGCTCACTGCCACCTCCACCTCCTGGGTTCGAGTGCCACCACACCCAGCTAATTTTTGTATTTTTAGTAGAGATGGGGTTTCACTATGTTGGCCAGGATGGTCTTGAACTCCTGGCCTCAAGCAATCCACCTGCCTCGGCCTCCCAAAGTGCTGGGATTACAGGCATGAGCTACCGCATCTGGCCAGCAAAACTTTTTCATTTATTTTGAGTGTATACCTAGGAGTAGAATTGTTGGGTCCTATGGTAACTCCATGTTTAGCATTTTGCAGAACTGCCAGACTGTTTTGTGGTTGTACCATGTTACAACCCACCAGCAGTGTAGAAAGGTTCCTATTTCTCCACACCATGGTCAACACTTGCTATTATCTGTCTTTTTGCTTATAGCCATTCTGGTGGGTGTGAAGTGGTACTTTTTTGTTATTTTGATTTGCATTTCCCTGGTGGCTGATGGTGGTGAGCATTTTTTCTCTCATTTATTGTACATTTGTATAGCTTATTTGGAGAAATGTTTGTTCAAATCCTTTGCCCTTTTTCAAGTATCTTAATTATCTTTTACATAAATGACATCACACCACATTTGTTGTTTTGACTTGCTTCTTTGCCCTTGACAGCGTGTGTTGGAGATTTTCCGTGATATTTACAGATTTTCATAGATCTACCTCACATTTTTAGTAGCTGTTCAGGGTTCCTCAGAGTGGCAATGCTATAAGTATTTATCCAATTTCTGATGGATAGACATTTATGTTTTTCCAAACATATTTTCTATTACAAAAAGGCAAAGTAACAAATATCCTTACATACATCTTTGCCTACCCAAACAAGTCTTTCTGGAAAAGAGAGCACGAGAAATGGAATTCCTGGGTCAAATGTTTAAATTCAATAGATATTAACAAATTGTTCTGTTCCGGGCGTGGTGGCTCACACCTGCAAACCTAGCACTTCAGGAGGCCAAGGGGGATAGATTGCTTGAGCTCAGGAGTTCAAGATCAGCCTGAGCAACATGGCAAAACCCCGTCTCTACAGGAAAAGAAAAAAAGCCAGGTGTAATGACATGCACCTGTAGTCCCAGTTACTTAGGAGACTGAAGCAGGAGGATGGTTTGAGCCCGGGAGGTCAAGGCTGCAGTAAGCCAAGATCACATCACTGCACTTCAGCCTGGGAGACAGAGTGAGATCCTGTTTCCAAAAGAATTTAAAAAATGAAAAATCTAGCTGGGCTTGGTGGCTCGTGCCTGTAATCCTAACATTTTGAGAGGTTGAGGTGGGCAGATCACTTGAGTCCAAGAGTTTGGGACCAGGCTGGCCAACATGGTTACCCAGTCCCTATTAAAAATACAAAAATTAGCCAGACACGGTGGTGCACGCCTGTAATCCCAGCTACTTGGGAGGCTGAGGCATAAGAATCGTTTGAACTCGGGAGGCAGAGGTTGCAGTGAGCCAAGATGGTACCACTCTACTCTAGCCTGGGCGACAGGGCAGACTCTCTCAAAAAAATAAAAATAGAAAAAACGAACAAATTGTTCTCCAAAAAGTTAACTTGTGTAGCCCTTCACCAGCATTGTATGATAGTGACCGTTTCATTGCATTTTTACCAATACTAGATATTAATCCATCTTATTATTTTTTCTAATTTGTCAGGCAAGAACAAAAAGATGCCATTGTTTTAACTTTCATTCATCTGATTACTAATAAGTGTGAATTATTTTTCATATGATTATTTGCCATTTTCATTTTATCTTCTGTGAAATGTGCTTATATCTTTAGTCCATTTCCTAATGTTTTTATATATTCTAGGTATTAATCATTTTTCTCATAGCCTGTTGCTGGTGTTTTGTCACAGAAATGTTAAATATTGACGTCTTAAAAGAATATAACACTATTTTTCCTCGTGCCTCCTGGATTGTGTCTTGTTTTTCCTGCCCGAGTTTGTGAAAATATTTTCCTCTAATGTTTTTATAAAACATTATATAAAACATTTCTTTTTTTTTTTTTTTTTTGAGACGGAGTCTTGCTCTGTCGCCCAGGCTGGAGTGCAGTGGCTGGATCTCAGCTCACTGCAAGCTCCGCCTCCCGGGTTCACGCCATTCTCCTGCCTCAGCCTCCCGAGTAGCTGGGACTACAGGCGCCCGCCACCTCGCCCGGCTAGTTTTTTTGTATTTTTCAGTAGAGACGGGGTTTCACCATGTTAGCCAGGATGGTCTCGATCTCCTGACCTCGTGATCCGCCCGTCTCGGCCTCCCAAAGTGCCGGGATTACAGGCTTGAGCCACCGCGCCCGGCCAAAACATTTCTTTAAAAAAAAAACGAGATGGAGAGCCAGGTGTGGTGCCACACACGTATAGTCCCAACTACTCGGGAGCAGGAGGCTCTCTTCAGCCTAAAGTTTGAGGATGCAGTGTGTGATGATCGCGCCCATGAAGCCACTCCAGCCTGGGCAACAGAGCGAGATTCTATCTCTAAAAAAATTAAATGAATTAAAGGATTTATTACAGGGACAGAATATAAGCTGGCCTTAAACAACAACAACAGAAAAGAAATGGAGAGATATATTTTAGATGAGATGACAATATCGAAATAAGTCTTCTTAATAAATGGAATGTAATCTCAATGAAGTTTCCAACATAAATGTTTATCAAACATGATAGTTCATTTGTAGAGTTCATATAAAAAAAGAAAATGGGCCGGGCACAGTGGCTCATGCCTATAATCCTAGTACTTTGGGAGGCCAAGGCGAGAGGCTAGCTTGAGCTCAGGAGTTCAAGACCAGCCTGGGCAACAACATAGTGAGACCTCATTTCTACCAAAAAATAAAAATAAAATAGTAATAATAACAAATAAAATAAAAAATTAGCCAGATGTGGTGGTGCACACCTGTAAACTGAGCTACTTGGGAAGCTGAGATGGGAGGATTGCTTGAGCCTGGGAGGTCGAGGTTGCCGTGAGCTGCGATCCTGCCACTGCACTCCAGCCTGGGCAACAGAGTGAGACCCTGTCTCCAAAAAAAAAGAAAAGAGGGGCTGGGTGAGGTGGCTCACGCCTGTAATCCCAACACTTTGGAAGGCCAAGGCAGGCAGATCAGCTGAGGTCAGGAGTTCGAGACCTGCCTGGCCAATGCAGCGAAACTTTTCTCTACTAAAAATACAAAAATTCGACAGATGCGGTGGTGGGTGCCTGTAATCCCAGCTACTCAGGAGGCTGAGGCATGAGAATTGCTTGAACCTGGGAGGCAGAGGTTGCAGGAAGCTGAGATCGAACCACTGCACTCCAGCCAGAGGGAAAGAGCAACATTCTGTCTCAAAAAAAAAAAAAAAAAGAAGAAAATACGTAATAATATTGAAAACAGTTTTTTGAAGGAGAAGAGCTCTAACAGTTGGCAAAACACTATAGACTCATAATAATCCAAACAGTGCAGTACTGGAATGAGATTAGATAAATTGATCAATGGATAGGAACTAGTCCATGTTTACACAAAAGATTAGTTTATGATAAAGGTGACATTTCAAATAAGCAGAATTTCATAAATGGTCTTGATCCAAATGGCTATCCACTTACAGGGGACTTATTTTTTCATTTGTACATCACATATGTTTGAACGCATAACATCTGCCAAACATCATCCATGTGGACACTGCGGTGGGACAGTGAACAAAACAGCCAAAAGCATAAAAAATTTCTGACCTTGCCAGGCGCAGTGGCTCACGCCTATAATCCCAGCACTTTGGGAGGCTGAGGTGGGTGGATCACGACGTCAGGAGATCAAGACCATCCTGGCCAAAATGGTGAAACCCCGTCTCTACGAAAAATACAAAAATTAGCTGGGTGTGATGGCACATGCCTGTAATCTCAGCTACTCTGGAAGCTGAGGCAGGAGAATCGCTTGAACCTGGGAGTCGGAGGTTGCAGTGAGCCAAGATCGTGCCACTGCACTCCAGCCTGATGACAGAGCGAGATTCTGTCTCAAAAATAAATAAATAAATATATAAATAAATAAATAAAAATAAAAGTAAAAATTAAAAAATTAAAAAATTCTGACCTCATGGAGTAGGGGGAGTAGTGAGTCTCCCAAAAAAATCGACAACAACAACAACAAAATACATGAATGATGTAATGTATTAGAAAGTTATGAGTGTTGCAGAGAGAAATAAAGGAAGGGGTAGGAAGGTGGGGAGAGAAATGTCAATGTTAATAAGGAAGACCTTGTAGATAGCTGTGGGAAAGCCCAGAACAGACAGTGCAAAGGCCCTGAGGCAGGAACACGTCTGTTTGTCTGGGCTACTATTTTTGAGCTCTAACGTGTGGACTTTAGCTTTCATGCTAAAGGACATGGGAGGTATTGGAGGATTGTGAGCAGAGGTGTGACAGGAGCCTATTTATTTATTCATTTATTTATTTTGAGACAGGCTTACCTCTGTCACCCAGGCTGGAGTGCAATGGTGCGATCTCGGCTCACTGCAACCTTTGCCTCCTGGGTTCAAGCAATTCTGGTATTCCAGCCACCTGAATACCTGGGATTATAGGCCCTCACCACCGTGCCTGGCTAATTTTTGTAGTTTAGTACAGATGGAGTGGAGGGGTTGGGGGTTTTCACCATGTTGGCCGGGCTGGTGTCAAACTCCTGGACTCAAGTGATCCACCCACCTCGGCCTGTAAGGTGGTTTACAGGGGTGACCCACCTTGCCTGCGCTCGGCGCAGCAATCAATTTAGGCTTTAACTGGACCACTCTGGGATCTGGGTGGAGCACAGATTACAGGGGCAAGGGCAAGAGTGGACGTGGAGAGACCAGGGAGGAGGTGATTGCAGGTATCCAGAGGGGAGGTGTTGCTGGCGTGGGCCATAGTGGCAGCAGTGGAGGAGGTGGGAAGTGGTCGCATTCTGGATGTATTTTGGGATTTTTGTTTGTTTGCTTCTTTGTTTGTTTGTTTGAGTCAGAGTTACACTCTTGTCACCCAGGCTGGAGGGCAATGGGGCAATCTTGGCTCACAAAAACCTCCACTTCAAGGGTTCAAGTGGTTCTCCTGCGTCAGCCTCCCGAGTAGCTGGAATTACAGGCACCCGTCACTACGCTGAGCTTTTTGCAGTTTTAGTAGAGACAGGGTTTCACCATGTTGGCCAGGCTGTTCTTGAACTCCTGACCTCAGGTAATCCACCCGCCTGGGCCTCCCAAGGTGGTGGGATTACAGGCATGAGCCACTGTGCCCGGCCTCTGGGTGTATTTTGAATCTAGAGCAGCAATCATGGAAATTGGATGGGGGGTGGGTGGTGGAGGAAAGATCAGGAGCTCAGCTTTGGAGGTTGGCGTCTAAGATGCCTATTAGACTGCCACGAGGAGATGCGGAGTAGGAGTAAGTACACGTGCCTCCAGATCTGAGAAGGGGGAGCTGGGCTGGAGATGATACCAATAGAATGGTCAAGATAGATTCTCTTGCTGCTCAATACAGCAGCTGCCAGCCACGGGTGATTACCAAGCTCTTGAACTGCTGTTAGTCTGATTGAGATGTGTCGCTAGATGTAAAATACAAGTCAGATTTCAAAGGCTTGGATTAGAAAAAAAAGGAAAATGGCTCATTGGTGATTTTATATATTGATTACAAGTTGAAATGATAATATTTTGGATACATTGTACTTGGTTAGAGTATTTGAATTCATTTCTCTTTTTAAAAATGTGGCTACCAAAACAATTTTAAATTGCTTGGAGGTTTGCATTCTGTTTTTATTGGACAGCAACTGACCTAGATGGTGGTTAAAGCTATGAGCAGGGCTGGGTGTGGTGGCTCACATTTGTAATCCCAGCACTTTGGGAGGCCAAGGTGCGAGGATCACTTGAGCCCAGGAGTTCAAGACCAGCTGTGGTAACATGGCGCACCCCATCTCTAAAAATTTAAAACATTAGCTGGGTGTGGTGCTACATGCTTGTGGTCCCAGCTACTCAGGATGCTGAAGCAGGGGGATCGCTTTAGCCCGGGAGGCAGAGGCTGCAATAAGCCATGATCACGTCACTGCACTCCAGCCTGGGTGACAAAGTGAGACTCTGTCTCAAAAAAAATCTTAGCTCACTGCAACCTCCACCTCCTAGGTTCAAGTGATTCTCCTGCCTCAGCCTCCTAAGTAGCTGGGATTATAGGCACGTATCACCACACCCAGCTAATTTTTGTATATTTGTTTTTTTAAGTAGAGACAGGATTTCACCATGTTGGCCAGGCTGGTCTCGAACTCCTAACCTCATGATCCGCCCACCTCGGCCTCCTAAAGTGCTGGGATTACAGGTGTGAGCTACTGCATCCAGCCTGTTTTGTTTTATGAGACAGTCTCACTCTGTTGCCCAGGCTGAGTACAGTGGTGCAATCGCTGCTCACTGTAGCCTCGACCTTCCCAGACTCAGGTGATCCTCGCACTTCAGCCTCTAGAGTAGTTGGGACCACAGGCGTGCTCCACCATGCCCAGCTAATTTTTCTGTTTATTTTATTTGTTTGTTTGTTTATAGAGATGAGGTTTCTCCATGTTGCCCAGGTTGGTCTTGAACTCCTGGGCGCAAGTGATCTGCCTGCCTGGGCCTCCAAAAGTACTGAGATTACAGGCATGAGCCACTTCACCCAGTCCAGGCTCTTCTTTTTGACAGCGGGAGCTCTTGGGCTGAGAGTCCCACATTCTGGGTCTGCAGCTGGCTCCCAGTACTGCAGCACTTATTTGCCCTGCTACTTTAGGTGAGTCCCTTCAGCCTTAGTTTGCACATCTGCAAAATGGAACCCATGAAATGGAGCCACGGCGCATTAGTGACCACACCACAGGGCCGATTACGGGCTGGGAGGCGCAAGCCGATTACAGGCTGGGAGGCCTATGGCCCTTACGTGCTTTGGAACTCACTTCCTAGGGAGGAACTAGCCTGAGCTCACTTGACAACAGGGAGGGAGGGCAATGGGGCAGGTGCAGCCTCCGATCCCTCCCTGGCCTGTGTCCTCCAGAGCTCTGAGCCCTGTTCCTGGTGCCCGTGAAGGTCAGGCACCCCTTCTGACTCCCACTGTCCCCTCCTGCCTCTGACTGTCCCCTCCGCCCTGGATAAACAGCACCTCCGCCCGCCTGCCTCCCTGTTCCCTCACGCTTCACCAGAATTAAATTCATCATTCATTTTTTATGGTTTATACATAGTGTAATTTATGTTTTCAAATATATTGAGGTCACACTTTAGCAGAAAAAAAGTATTTCACGTTGAAATTGAAGGCATGGGTGTTCCATTAAATGGGGATGTTTGGGGTAATTTTAAAAGGCTAAAAGTAGTAGAAAGTAACATTAAAATAAAATTTGAGAGATGTAATTACCCCTAATCGCACCATAAAATAATCAATACTGCATTCCATTATTTCTGACTTCCCTAGTTATAGCTTTTTTTGTTAAGCTCTTGAATATTGATGAGGTGAAAGGTTCGTGTCTGCTGGCAGAGGTCTGATGGAGGTGGAATTAAGGTGGTGTCCTCTCCGATTATCCCAGGGATGCTGTGAACACCATTCTTTGTAGCTACAGATTTCAAGGGGTGGCCCCAGTCTCCCCAGTCTCCTGTCTGTCAGGCAATCCAGCTCTTCTGAACCTAGGGCCTGGTGGGAGGCCAGAGTGAGGCCGTGAGTGGAGGCCATGTGAGTTCACTTGGGCTACATTCTAGGAGCAATTTCTGTGCGCCATGCTCTGTGTAAGCATCGTAGATGCAGCAACTCATTTGACTTTTAAAGCAACCCTCTGCAGTGGGTGTTGGCAAGACTCCTCATTTGGCAGGTGGGCAGAGCTGAGGCCCAGGAACGTAAAATAAGTTAGTTACCAAGGGGCAGAGTTGGGATTTGTAGCCCTGTCTGGGCTGTTGCCACAATCTATGTCACCTCCCCAAGATGTCCGGCCTCTGGCTTGGGGGTGGGCTGAGGGATGGTGATCCCAGCAGAAGGTTGCAGGGTTGCTAACCCCCTGGTAGAAGGTGACTCCGTGCTGGCCTTGACCAGGCCGCAGTGGTGCATAGCTAGCAGTAAAACTTTTCTGGCTCCCTTTAGAGACAGCTGTTCCTCTCCTACATTTTATGCAACGAGTTCGCTTCTCTGGGCCTTCATGATCTCATCTGTACAATGGGGATAACAATGCAGCGCCCCTCACTATGTTGTGTGGCTGAAGGATGCTGTAGTGCCCACCACCCCAAGCACATGGGAAGTGCCGGGCAATGGTACCTATTGAAGCATTGGTGACGCCGCCGCTAATGACGAGGTCATTTCTTTTCCCTGGCCTCAGTTTCCCCATCTTTAAAACGCCCCTGGGTGGGCACTTGAATGGAACAGCATCAAAGCCTGGCCTCTGTCTGATGTTCTGTCTTCTATGATCTATGCACAGAAGTTCTGCCCTGTGCCTTTATGGTAGCCCACAGCGAGCAGGGTCCTCAGAAGGTCAATTCCTCCAGCCCCCACCCTCCAAGCAGGATCACACATCTAGGGGCACTCCCAGCCCCTCCTCCTTCTACCTCAAGAAGCCTTCACTGGCCAGGCACAGTGGCTCACACCTGTAATCCTAGCACTTCAGGAGGCTGAGGCAGGAGGATCACTTGAGGTCAGGAGTTCGAGACCAGCCTGGCCAACATGGTGAAATCCTGCCCCTACTAAAAACACAAAAAATTAGCCAGGCATGGTGGCAGATGCCTGTAGTCAAAGCTACTCAGGAGGCTGAGGTGGGAGAATCACTTGAACCTGGGAGGCAGAGGTTGCAGGGAGCTGAGATTGTGCCATTGCACTCCAGCCTGGGCGACAGAGTGAGACTTCGTCTCACACACACACACACACACACACACACACACACACAAAATAAACCAGGAGTTCGAGACCAGCCTGGGCAACAAACAAGCCCCCACCCTCTCTACAGAGATTTTTTAAAAAGTTTTCTTTAAAAAGAGGCCAAGAACTTTCCCCAGGGGCTCAGCACTGGGACCAGGAGAAGGGCCTATGGAAGGCCCCCTACCTGAGGAGGGCATCAAGCTAATCATTGTCACACCCAGCATATCTGGGTGTATTTATGCCTACTATTTGATACCTGTGCACCAGAATCCAGACATCTCCCTGCCTAGAGCCTGGATCACCGCTTGCTTGACATCTGGATACCTCACAGCAGTGCTGTTCACAACAGCCAAAAGGGGGATACAACCGGAATGCGCATCAGTGGGAGGCTGGGTAAACAAAATGTGGTCCATCCGTGCAACGGAATAGTCTTCAGCCACGCAGAACAAGGGATGCAGCGGGGCCACGCCACAACCTGGACGAACCCTGAAACCATGAAGCTGAAAGGCAGAGGCCAGAAACGAAAGACCGCATATCAGATGATTCCATTTATATGAAATATTCAAAATAGGCAAATCCGTAGAGACAGAAAGTAGATTAGTGGCTGTCAGGGGTGCGAGGGATGGGAAAATGGGGAGTGATCGCTTAATGGGTATGAGGTTTCCTTTTGGGATGATGAAAAAGTTCTGGAATTAGATAGTTGCATAACATTGTCAATGTACTTAATGCCACTGAAATGTACACTTTAAAATGGTTTACACTGGTAAATTTTATGTTCTGTGTATGTTACCACAATAAAAAAGAAGTTTAAACTCTGGACACAGCCTGGGCAAGATGGAGAAACCCCATCTCTACAATTTTTTTTTTTTGAAATGGAGTTTCGCTCTTGTTGCCCAGGCTGGAGTGCAATGGTGCAATCTCGGTTTACCACAACCTCTGCCTCCAGGGTTCAAGTGTCTCAGCCTTCCGAGTAGTTAGGATTACAGGCATGCACCACCATGCCTGGCTAACTGTACTTTTAGTAGAGACGGAGTTTCTCTATGTTGGTCAGGGTGGTCTTCAACTCCAAACCTCAGGTGATTCACCCGCCTCAGCCTCCCAAAGTGCTGGGATTACAGGCGTGAGCCACCATGCCCAGCCTGCAAAAAAATTTAAAAATGAGCCAGGTGTGGTGGTACACGCCTGTGATCCCAGCTACTCCGGAGGCTGAGGTAGGAGGATGGCTTGAGTCTGGGAGATAGAGGCTGCAGTGAGCTGTGATAACACCACTGCACTACAGCCTGGAGCAAGCTCCTGTCTCAAAGAAAAAAAAAAAAGAGAGAGAGAGAGAGAAAGTCTGGATACTCCCGGGCTTCATCCCATGGCCTCAAGCCCAGCCCAGACTCCAGGCAGAGCTCTTGGTGCGGCTGCTCAACCCCAGCACATAGCAAGCCCCGGATGATGGGCTGAGGGGCATCATTGCCCTCACGTGTCATTGCCATGAATAGTAAAGAGTGATAGAGTGTATTGTTAAAGCTTTCCCTAATGCAGATTCCCAAGTAGCAATCAAAACACTCCGATTAGCCACTGGCTCCCTAAAGATAACGACATAGGAGCAGAATGGGCCATGGGGGCCCCCGAAGAACAAATCTGCAACTTGGAAAGTACAGGCCTCTCGAGGCAGGAGGAAGAGGGCTGGGAACGTCCTTCAGATGCGTGACCCTGCTTGGAGGGCCAAGGTTGGAGGAGGTGACCTTCTGAGGCCCTTCCCCCCTGGGCTACCACAAAGGCACGTAGGCCGCATGCTCCCTGGTGTCTGGCTAGTGGTGTCTGTCACCTCTCACCCCTGGCCTGCCAGCTCCACTTCCAGCTGTCCCCAGACGCACCAGAGACAAAGTCACAGGGAAGGTCTTCTGCACCCTCAAGTTCCTTGCCAATGTCCTGACTCAGTTTACCCAGAAGGTTCCCTTTCTTGCCCTGCTCCCTGGAGGCTGCGCTTAGGGATATGGGGCGGGGACACCGGGCCCACAGTCATCAGAGCAGAACTGGCAATGCTGACATCAGTGTGCGTTCTGGTGTCGGGGGGCCAGCAGTGACCTGCACTCCCCTCTGACATGTCTCACATGGGACCTGATTGCTCAGACCTGACACGCTCAAGGTCTCCCAGCAAAGAGGCCGCTGAGCAGGAGCTTGAACTCCCGGCAGATAGTCCACGTTTGCTCTCACGTCTCGAGCTGGTGCTCAGTAAAGGCAGAACAGAGCAGGTGCCAACTCAGACCCTGGAGTCAGAGAGTCCCTTCCTTGGGGAACCTCAGGCCAGGCAAGTCACTAACTAACCCCCAAGGCCTCCGCTTCCCCATCTATAACTGGGTTGGGGAGGATTGTGGAGACCATGCATGTGATGTCTTGGTCTCAGCACCGTGCTGAGGAAATGGTGAACATTATTCCAAAGATGAGGCCAAGTCCCAAGCCTGGGTGGCCTCACCCTATCCCAACCTCCCTGGGTCCCACCTGGCTACCTGGCCAGGACTGGCCAGAGTCCTCTGCCCCACTGAATTAGGAGTCTGGGCTCTGACACCACAAGGCCCAGCCCAATACTGGCCAATCGTGATGGAGTACTCACTCATACGCTTTGCCAAATAATTTCTTTTTTTTTTTTTTTACCTTTTTAAAAAATTATTATTATTATTATTATACTTTAAGTTCTAGGGTACATGTGCATAACGTGCAGGTTTGTTACATATGTATACTTGTGCCATGTTGGTGTGCTGCACCCATCAACTCGTCAGCACCCATCAACTCGTCATTTACATCAGGTATAACTCCCAATGCAATCCCTCCCCCCTGCCCCCTCCTCATGATAGGCCCCGGTGTGTGATGTTCCCCTTCCCGAGTCCAGGTGATCTCATTGTTCAGTTCCCACCTATGAGTGAGAACATGCGGTGTTTGGTTTTCTGTTCTTGCGATAGTTTGCTGAGAATGATGGTTTCCAGCTGCATCCATGTCCCTACAAAGGACACAAACTCATCCTTTTTTATGGCTGCATAATATTCCATGGTGTATATGTGTCACATTTTCTTAATCCAGTCTGTCACTGATGGACATTTGGGTTGATTCCAAGTCTTTGCTATTGTGAATAGTGCCGCAATAAACATACGTGTACATGTGTCTTTATAGCAGCATGATTTATAATCCTTTGGGTATAAACCCAGTAATGGGATGGCTGGGTCATATGGTACTTCTAGTTCTAGATCCTTGAGGAATTGCCATACTGTTTTCCATAATGGTTGAACTAGTTTACAATCCCACCAACAGTGTAAAACTGTCCCTATTTCTCCACATCCTCTCCAGCACCCGTTGTTTCCTGACTTTTTAATGATTGCCATTCTAACTAGTGTGAGATGATATCTCATTGTGGTTTTGATTTGCATTTCTCTGATGGCCATTGATGATGAACATTTTTTCATGTGTCTGTTGGCTGTATGAATGTCTTCTTTTGAGAAATGTCTGTTCATATCCTTTGCCCACTTTTTGATGGGGTTGTTTGTTTTTTTCTTGTAAATTTGTTTGAGTTCTTTGTAGGTTCTGGATATTAGCCCTTTGTCAGATGAGTAGATTGCAAAAATTTTCTCCCATTCTGTAGGTTGCCTGCTCACTCTGATGGTAGTTTCTTTTGCTGTGCAGAAGCTCTCTAGTTTAATTAGATCCCATTTGTCAATTTTGGCTTTTGTTGCCATTGCTTTTGGTGTTTTAGACATGAAGTCCTTGCCCATGCCTATGTCCTGAATGGTACTACCTAGGTTTTCTTCTAGGGTTTTTATGGTATTAGGTCTAACATTTAAGTCTCTAATCCATCTCGAATTAATTTTCATATAAGGAGTAAGGAAAGGATCCAGTTTTAGCTTTCTACTTATGGCTAGCCAATTTTCCCAGCACCATTTATTAAATAGGGAATCCTTTCCCCATTACTTGTTTTTCTCAGGTTTGTCAAAGATCAGATGGCTGTAGATGTGTGGTATTATTTCTGAGGACTCTGTCCTATTCCATTGGTCTATATCTCTGTTTCGGTACCAGTACCATGCTGTTTTGGTTACTGTAGCCTTGTAGTATAGTTTGAAGTCAGGTAGCGTGACGCCTCCAGCTTTGTTCTTTTGACTTAGGATTGTCTTGGCAATGCGGGCTCTTTTTTGGTTCCATATGAACTTTAAAGCAGTTTTTTCCAATTCTGTGAAGAAACTCATTGGTAGCTTGATGGGGATGGCATTGAATCTATAAATTACCTTGGGCAGTATGGCCATTTTCACGATATTGATTCTTCCTATCCGTGAGCATGGTATGCTCTTCCATTTGTTTGTGTCCTCTTTTATTTCACTGAGCAGTGGTTTGTAGTTCTCCTTGAAGAGGTCCTTTACATCCCTTGTAAGTTGGATTCCTAGGTATTTTATTCTCTTTGAAGCAATTGTGAATGGAAGTTCATTCATGATTTTTGCCAGATAATTTCTAAGCAGCCCTGGGAGAGACAGACTGTTGTCCTCACTGTACAGATGAGGAAACTGAAGTCCCAAGAGGCGGAGAACTTGCTGCATGTGGGATTCAAAAGTGGTTTTCCCTGATCCAAGAGCTGTTGCTTTCAAACACCACACAATGACCGAATTGGGGTGGAGGCTGCCATGGTGTAGAGCATTGTCCCTGCAATTCTGCAATTCCTGCAGGGAACACGTTTGTCTGGAGTAGGGGGCACAGATCATCAAGTTTTCTTTCTTTCTTTTTTTTTTTTAGACGGGGTCTTGCTCTGTCACCCAGGCTGAAGTTCAGTGCCACGATCTCGGCTCACTGCAACCTCCGCTTCCCAGGTTCAAGTGATTTTCCTGTCTCAGCCTTCTGAGTAGCTGGGATTAGAGGCGTGTGATACCATGCCTGGCTAATTTTTGTATTTTTAGTAGAGATAGGGCTTCACCACGTTGGCCAGCCTGGTCTCGATCTCCTGACCTCAAGTGATCTGCCCACCCCAGCCTCCCAAAGTGCCAGGATTATAGGCATCAGTCATGGCTCCTGGCTTCATCAGATTTTCAAAGGGATCAGAAGGTGACCTCTATATAGGTCCCAGCTCCTCTAGTGATTGACTCTGTGGCCCTGGGCAAGTCACTTCCTCCACTGTGCCTTAGTTTCTCCATGTTTCAAATGGGGGGTTAGACTGGAAAATCTCCAAGATCCCTCTAAACACTGACATTTGCTCATTCTAGTATTCTCTCCTCCACGCTGCCTCCTCATCCTAGCCCTGGCCTCCCTGACATAGCCTTGCAAACAGCTACAGGTCCAGGCCAGCAACTAGACTGGGGACTGGGGCAAGAGGAGAAAGCCTGTCCTTGACAAGGGCATGTCAGGGAGAAGAAGGAGGCTAACACCCAAGAGCTTGGGACTGGGCTTCCTCTACTTCTCTTCCCCAACATTCCCCTGTTCCTGTTCTCCCCTGAGGTCAAAAAGGGCTCCAGCCAGACCCCCTCCAGAGGCCCCTGATCCTCTCCAGGTCCAGTGACCCCTGAGCCAGCCACAGCCCACCCATCTGGTGAGATGTAATTGGTTTCAATTGACAACCATAACAAGAAGGCTCTTTTAGGAAACTTCGGAAATGGAAGGGAGGCCATTAGGAAATTTACATTTGCGAATATGATGTTTAATTAGCAATACCAATAAATTAATAGGAGAATCTTGCTGCGGTTCTGGGTTCATAAAACACCAGCCTCAATCAGCAGAAAAGGAATGCAGCCCCAGGCAGCCTGAGGGGAGGGGACGGGGACAGGACCACTCCAGGTTGCAGCTCCTCACAGGGACCCCGGGCCCACGCCCCACACCCCTGCCCCAGCCCTTCCCTTGATGGAATGTGGGGCAAAATGAAGCCAGCAGGGACCGTGGAATCAGGAAGGTCTCAGTGCATATTCGGGTTCAGCCACTTATTCCCCGGAGAGGCTACTCAGCTTCTAAGCCTCCATGTCCTTATCTGTCAAATGGGGACAAGTGATCATAGTACCCACCTCATAGGGTTGTTGTGAAGATTAAAGCAATTAATATGGGTAAAAGCACCTAGAACAGAAAGAAGCTGGCACAAAATAAGTGTTAGTTATTAGGCGGCTGTTGCTCCCGTGATTACTATTATTAATGGGATGAAGAATGGGAAGCCACTGCCTAGGAGGAAGGACCTGGTAAACACTAGGGTGTTATTGACTTTGAATTTTTCTTTCCCTAAGAGCCTAATCCTCTCCTCTGGACTCCTGGCCACCTGGAGCGGCCATCCTGATGGCACTTACCACCCAATCTTGCCCTGGCCTGGGGCCCTGACTCTTTCCCCCTTGAAGTTATTGACTGGTGATTTGACTGCAGAGGCATGGCTAGCTTATTGTTATATCCCCAAACACATTTATAAACAAACATGGGATACCCACTTCTGGCAGGTGCCTCCACAGCTTGCAGACCATCCATGGCTCCCAGTTGCTCTCAGGACTTTGCTCAGGCCCCTCCTCAGTGCTGCCCCATGGCTGCCTGGGATCCAGCTACCTCATCTCCCACCTCTGGGGCCTAAGGCACCATCTGCCACAGTGCTGGGCCTCTCCCCCTCCCCAAGTGTACCAGCTCCCTCCTGCATTTAGGCCTTTGCACATGGCGGGGCTGGTCTTGGAGTGTCCTCCTCTGACTAATAAACTTCTGCTTCTTCTCCAAGGCCCAGCCTTACCAAGTCCCCTCTGAATCCAAGCCAAGAATCAGAGTCAGCCCAGGGGGACTGGGACCCAGGAGGCCTTAGTCATCAGACCCCTTCCTCCTCCTTTTCCATGCCACGACTGCTGTGCCCAACACTATAACAGAGACTCGCTGGTCCCTTTGAAGCAGCTGGTACATGGCCGGACGTGGTGGCTCAGGCCTGTAATCCTAGCACTTTGGGAGGCCAAGGTGGGTGGATCACCTGAGGTCAGGAGTTCGAAACCAGCCATGGTCAACATTGCGAAACCCCGTCTCTACTAAAAATACAAAAATTAGCCGAGCATGGTGGCGCACACCTGTAATCCCTGCTACTTGGGAGGCTGAGACAGGAGAATCGTTTGATCCCAGGAGGTGGAGGCTGTAGTGAGCTGAGATTGCAGCTCTACATTCCAGCCTGGGTGACAGAGTGAGACTTTGCATTAAAAAGAAAAAAAAAAAAAAAAGAAAAAAAGCTGCAACATGACCCCTGAACTGTCCTCTGTAGGCTCAGAGCACTCACCTTCTACAGGTCCCGGAAGACCTGCTCAGTGCCTCCTCCCAAGAAAAACCTCCCTAGCCATTTCCCCAGCCTCTGGTCTCTCATCTCTCTTGGTTCCTTCCTCCCCACCATGTTTCCCCATTACATTATAATCATTTGATTGCTGGCTGACTCTTCCCCTGAATCTTGGCTCCTCGGCACTGGGCCTTCCATCTCTCGCCCTCTCCAGGAACAGTCTGCTCTGCCTAAATGGATGAATAAAGAAATGAATAAATCAGGGAGTGTATTTAAATGTTGCCTTCTCCAAGAAGTCCTCCCTGACTTTCCTAGCTCTTTTTCTGTAACCGTTGCATGTATTTATTGTCTGTCTCTCCACCAGATTGTCAGCTCTTCTAAGGCAAGGACCTTGTCACCTGGTCACTGCTTCCTGGCACCTGTCCTGGAGCTTGTCACATGACTATGCTAACAAGTATTCCCTGGGTAAGTAAATGAATGAATGAGTAAATGAATATCCAAATGAATGAAGGACTGAGTGAATGAATCAATGGCTGACTGGATGAATGAATGAATGAGCCAACGAGAGAAGGAATGAGTGGGTTTGATCATGAATGATGATGGAAAGGGCGCAGCTTCTCCCGAGCCCCGGCCCCATCAAGATCTTTTTTCCTCAACTGTTTATTAAGTTGTATAAAGTGCATAGAAAACATGATAATAATCAGCAGATACAACAACAGGTAATTAATTGCATTTCCAAAATTTGATCCATGCACATGAATGAATGGGAGGTCATAGATTCAGTGGGGGAGGGGCCCCCGTGCTCTCCAGAGAACAGAGGTGGGAGGGTCTTTGCAGAGTGGAGCTCTCAGAGGTTGTTCCCGGGGGAAGATGTGTCCTCCTCGCTACCCTCTTTGCTTGGCCCCAGCTCCCAGTGAGGAAGGAGTGTTGAAAGAAGGACTATACAGGGATGGCCAAGGAGGAGTTACCCCCAGGAGCTCACAACTATAGAAAGTCTCTTGTGATTTCCATGAGGTGGGGGGAGGTGACTAGTAGCTCAACACACAGCAGGTGAATGGGTCCCCAACCCAAATCCACCAACTGCATGAGGAGGCCCTGGATGCTTGCTTTAAAAATGAGGAAGTTCCAATCCCTGCCTGGATGCTCTGGGCATAGAGATCTGAGTGGGATCTGTGTCTATATTTTAAACAAGCTCCCCAGACTTGTTTAAAGTTCTGAAAACATTGCTGGCTAACCTCTGGTAGTGCCTCAGGTCCTAGGCTCAGAACTGCCCTCTCTCTTCCCTAATCCCCTCTCAAGAAAGAGAGTCTACCCTGCACCCAGGAACCAGGGGCAGGACAGAGTCTGGATTGGAGGACAGCTGTCCTGGAGTCCAGGATGATGGGAGAGGCAGAGATACCTCCCCACTCCAGCTATAGCAGTGTGACATTAGTTACCACAGCCAGAAGGAGCTTTAGAGACAGGGGACAGTTGGAGGGTGAGGTCCCCCTAGGCCCCAGCACAGAGAACAGAGTTTCAGCTCAGAGTTCTGCTAGGAAAATGTCATCTCCTCCAGGAAGCCTTCTGAGCCTCCAGGCTGAACTGAATACTCCTGTGTCTGGCTCCTAAAAGGCAAGGGGCCCACCTGTCTCCCAGCACTTGTTCCATGCATTCTATGGAAAAGTGAGCTTCCTCCCTCCCCTTTAACAGAGCTGGGGCTGAATCTGGCCCGATGCTGGCTCCAGAGTCTGTACAGCCCAAGGTGGGCTCTGCTGATGACACGTGTAGCTGGCAGGCATGAGACCACCCGAGTGGGCACTGGGCCCCCATCATATCCTCTGGTCTACACAGAGAGCATCTGCAGCTTCTACGGACAGTTCCTGTCACTCTAATTCAAGTTCCCCAAGGACATCTTTCTGGCCATAGGAGCAAGCTTGCCCCCTATGACCTTCAACCAATGACAGATGACAGTTGGTCGATAAATAAGTACCTCCTCCCCGCCCCCCAGCACCTCTTGGGAGAGTCTGGAGCGCAGATCCACAGGCTCTGCAGGGTCCCCAGGTGAGCTGAGGACCGGCCACCCACATAGGAACTGCCCCGTGACACGGCTTCCTACATTTTGCCTCCTCACTCTCTTATCGTTTTCTTTGGGGATCACGCCCAAATAAAGGAGGGGTGAGACCTCCAGCTTACTAACAAGAATTATCTTAGCAGACAGAATTATCTTGGCCCACCCTGCAGAACTCTACACGTCCCTCCTCTCTTCTGGCCCATGCACCCTGCTGGGACACAGGTAGGGTTTTATTCCCAGTTTACAGATGAAGGAACAGAGAGGTAAGACTCCCTGGTCAAGGTAACAGAGCCAAGCAAAAGGCACACAGGGGCTGAAATCCAGGCCTCGCCTGAAGGAGGAAGATTCCGGGGGGAAGGTTGCTAACCGGTTGTCAGATATCACCTTAAACAGTTGTTTCCTTAAGAGCCAAACTATTTGAGAAACTCTTGGGGGAACCATGTTTGCATGTGTGGTCCACTTTATGCATTTGCCTCGCCAGTCTAGGCCCAGGACAACCGAGTTTGCAACTCATTTTTAGTGACGCAGACCAACTGCTGCTCCAATGTGGAGGGCTTGTAGCCCAGCGCAAGGTTTGAATCTGACCTCCCAGACATGGGGCCGGGACACAAAGCAGCATCTGGGGCGGGGGATGGAGTTCCTCTGCCCAGTTCCACGCCTCTGGGCTCATCTCTGAGCAACTGTGTGATCTTTGGCCCATGACAGCACCTCTCTGGGCCTTGGTTTCCTCATCTGTAATATGGGGCTTACAATCCGAATGCGCGGGTGTTGCTGGGATGAGAGATCTCAACACGAGCCAGCATCTCAGCAGATGCTCGACAAATGGCCCTGGGTTCCCAGCCCTTGTGATGGTCTTTTCTGCCTTCTGGCTTATTAAGGCTGGGCGGGGAGTCAGGGCACAGCAGGAACCACGGGGGGTGGACGGCGGGTGTCATTAGAATCTGTTCTCAATGAGGAGAGGCCATGAGGTCGAAAGGCTGGCCCAGCTCCCCAGGGGCCTGCGTGATTGGGAGCTAAAGCAGCTGCCTGAAAGAGGACTCTGCTCTCCTCACTACCTGCTTGTTAGGAGGACTGGCAGGCTTGGAGAACAGGCGACAGCGTGCGGGCAGATCCCCAGAGATCACAGGCATCTCAGGGGACTCCAAACCCGTCAGGGGTCTGCTCTTGGCCATGACTCCCCACACCGTGTCCTCTACCATCCAAGCAGACCATCTGCAGCCAAGAAGATCCACTCCTCCCACCAGGAAGCCCCCAGGAAGACACTTCCGGACCCTTATTCTAAAAGCACAGAGACCCGTCTACAGACAGTGGGCTTTCCTGTATTTCATTTGAACTTAAAAAAAAAAAAAGCCTTCATATCTCAATGTTGTAAATATTCTGCAGAAACTTGGAAACTCTTATGAAATTGTTTGTACTCATTTTTATAAACGAGTGAAATCTCCTTCTCTGCTCTGTCCTTCCGAGCCTGTCCTTCTCCGAGGCTGCAAGTCCTGGTCCAGAAGCCCTGGGGTGAGGGTGAGGGGGCATGGGGGGGGTCCTGGTCCCCATTGCACCACGAACTCGGGAGCACAAGAAGGGGCTCCGGCTTGGGCTCTGTGCAGCCTCCCCGCCTCCCCAAGCTCGTTCCTCGGTCTTGGGGTGAGCAAGAGGCTGCTCTCCGGACGTGGAGGGTAGGGGAGGAGGGACTGGCCGGATC